>NC_083605.1:2617707-2929850 GCF_029168945.1 Cannabis sativa
GCAATCCTATTACTACAGAACACAGATTTATAGAATCAACCAGAACTAGAAATAAAAAAATGTAGAATTTGAAAACTTGACACAGGAGAATTGTACGTGGTATCAGTGCTCTTTCAAACACTACTAGTCCAGGAGACCACGCCCAGAGAAAGAAATCAACTAGTAAAGTATCAAATATTACAAAAGCAAGTGACTTAAATAAATTAAGACTCCCTCTAGTGATTAATTTGTCGCAACCTTTTGTAATCTACCTTGTTAATTTGATCTCTAAAACATGCTAAGTAGTGAACTCTCTTCAGCTATTGATGTGTGTTTACTTCCTCTAAGGCTTTATACAAATCTTCTCCCGAAGATATATGCTCACTTGCTCCCGAAATGAGACTTGGAAAAGTTTTTTCTTGAAGACTCTCACTTGTTCAAAGCTTCTCTTCAACCTATTCTATGAACAGTATCATAATAAGAAAACCAAAATCTAGATGAACACTCTAGGTTTTTACAAATGAGACACTCTTCTCACAAAGAAAAATATGAACAAATGAGACTAGAAGAGATAATAATCATTTGGATGCTCTCTAAGTCCTATTTATAGAACATAACAACCTTAGAGACAGTCACATAAACAGTTTCCTAATTGTACAAAACTTTCTTAAAAAATTTCCTGATTTGCAACATTAGAATCGGGCTCTACAGTAGCAGATCAAGACTAGAAAAGAAAATTTTTAAATTGAACCAAGATCACAAATTTAGACTTTAAACCTGTCAAATAAAGTTTATTTGATCTGCTAAAAACATATCAAAACTGAATTCATCAATTAGAAAAAGAGAAAGTCAAGTTTTCTAAAAATACGCAACTTTTCATAAAGAGAAATTCTTCTCTTGCTTTAAAAGATTCCCAAAGAAATGCAACCTGAGAAAAGAACTTTCCATAAAGAAAGGAGCAATTAGAGGCATAAAATTAACACAATAAAATCAATTTAATTGCTCAATTAGAAGCCCTCATATACGCTCCTGAATGCACTCTTCCTTATACTGACGATGAGAGACATTGCTCAAAGAAGAGTTGGTTAAGTTAGTTATTGTCTAACTAACTTAACAATCCTACTTGCAGCCACTGACTTTAGAATCTTGATTCTAAGCCTATAATTACCACCAACACTTATCAATTCAGAAGATGATCAATTGAGTTGAGACTTAGAGAGAGAAAAGATTGAGAGGTAGAGAGAAAGGTACAGAACAAATAGAGAGATTGGGTTTGGATTTTGTAAGAAGAATCTTCTGTTGATGAAAAAGATTCTTAGGTAAGAGTGTGAGACTTGAAACACTTTGAGAGAATCGATCTCGACTGTACATTGAAGATGTTCTAGAACTGGAGTAGAGCTATAAATAATATTGATCTATCAGACTTGAATCAATATATCTTGGTGTTAATTTTACTATTTTACTGCTTTAATTATTTTTTATTTTTTTATACTCTTTCATTCCTGTTTTCTCGATTATTGTTTGTGATTTGTGAATATTTTTTATTATTAATTAATTGATTGTTTAAAATTTAGAGCCAAGAAATAGGCATTTTGAGGATCGAAAGGCTACTTTGTGAGTTTCATATGGTCTAAGTAAGGGAAAACAAGATCACCCAAACACCTTTAAGAGATTGTAATCAGGTAATTGTTTGAAAAGTCTTTCATAGGGGGTTTGGTAGCTCAAGTTGGTGACAGGAAACCTATTGATCAAATAGGCAGCTGAGGTGTAGGCTTCCCACCAAAATTGGAGGGGCATGTTGGCTTGTGCAAGGAGTGTGAGACCTATATCAACAATGTGTCGATGTTTCCTCTCCACACAACCTTGTTGTTGATGTGTGTGAGGACAAGAGTTTCTTCTAACAATTCCTAGTGCGAGGAACAATTTGTAAAGTGGTTCATATTCCTTGCCTAAGTCGATTTGCACACTTTTAATTTGTTTTTGAAATACTCTTTCGACATAGGCATTGAAATGTTGAAAAATAGAAGCAGCTTCAGATTTATTTTTCATGGGAAAAAGCCAAACATATCTTGCGAAATCATCCACAAAACTTAGATAATATTTGTAACCATCATTAGATGGATAGAATGAGGGGCCCCATACATCAGAAAAAATGAGTTCAAAAGGCATAGTAGTTTTATTCTCAGTTTGTTTGAAGGAAAATTGATGTAATTTGCCAACTTGGCAAGCATCACACAAGGGTACATGTGTTTGGAGACACCTTAGAAAAAACTTTAGCTAGGATTCTACTAGACGGGTGTCCTAATCGACAGTGCCAAATGGATGATGTCTTGGACTTGTCTTTGACAGGGTTGCTGGATGTGGTGAAATTAAAAACAGTGGGAGTTGCTGAAGCATGACTGTTCTGAAGTGGATTGGTGAGACTTGAATGTGGGGGCTTGGAGTTGGTAAAGACCATCAATGAGGGTACCCCGAAGAAGAGCTTGCTTCGTTGTCTTGTCCTTAATAAGACAACAAACATCATCAAACTCAATAGTGACATTGTTATGCTTAGTGAACTGAGAAATGCTAAGCAAATTTTTGGTTAAACTTGGGACATGAAAGATGTCTTTTAACAGTAATGACTGATGAGGAAAACGAGTAGGAATGGAAGTGGTACCAATTTTATTCATAGGAAGGTTAGAGCCATTATCAACTACAATTTAGCTTTGCCTTTGAATCTGCTGATGTGTTGGAGATATGATGAGTTGCCCCACTGTCCAAGAACCAAGATCCATAGTTGTCGGGTTGTGCTGTTGTTTCAGACAAGAATGCTTGTGGTGATTCAGAGGAGTTGGATGTTGACGAGGGTGTGCCTTGAGTTTAGGAGGGGTCAGTGAATGTTATATCAAATCTGTGGTAACATTTCAAACCAGTGTGGCCAGCTCTGCCACATAACTGACATATGGGTTTGTTTCCTCTTCCTCCTATGTTGCCTTGATATCCTCTACCGCCCCTTTGACCACGATATCCTCGTCCTTGGTTGCCTTGATATCCACCACGGTTGTGAGAATTCATAGTAGTGTTGGCATAGTTGGCTTGGACATTTGTTAAAGAATCAGCAACCAACTGGTTTATGCGCATTTCTTGAGAGTGAAGCATAAATTGCACTTCTTGAAGTGTAGGATTATCAGTGCGAGAGGTGAGATTCACAATCACAGCCTCATACTCGGATCCAAGGCCACCAAGTATGTAAAGAATCAAATCTTCATTGGAGGGGGGTTGATCTGCAGCAGCTAAGGCATCAGCATATTGTTTCATCTTCAAGAAATACTCATCGATTGAAAGGGATCCTTTCTTTGTGGATTGAAGTAATCCACGAATCTGAAGCAATCTGGCCCTGGATCTTGTTGCAAATAGTTGATTCAAGATTGTCCATATCTCAGCCGAAGTTTGACAGTTTATCACATGAGCAAGAATTGTCTCAGAAATCGAATTCATTAACCAGTGCATAAGAAATTGATCGAGACGAATCCACTGATTAAATGCAGGATTAGGGGTATTACCTGCCAGATTTCGTTGAGGTTGCGGAATTGTTCCAAGCAGATGGCCATCAAGATCATAGGCACGAACTGCTGCAAGAACCAAGGATCTCCATAGCATGTAGTTCGATCGATCGAGTCTCAAATTCAGTGGAAGCAGGTTGTTGTTTGGTAGTGCAGCTGGAGGAGCTTCTTGAGCTTCATTTGGTTGCAGATTTTCTGGTGCTTCTGGTCGACCGGTAGCTGTTAGGCTATTTTTAGCCTAAGTTTTGGATCACATTTTATAGTTGTTTTCCTTCTTTATTATTATTTTTAGAATAGAATTACGCTTGTTTTCTTTGATTTCAGGTTTCTACACTTGGAATGTATAAATTGGACAAATTTCGGAAAACAGTGATCTATAAAATAGAGAAAATTTTGAAAGAGAATAAAGCTGAAAGTTCAAGCCTAAATTCGACTATGTTCTGATCATATTTTGGAAAAAGTCAAAACATAAAAGTTTTAGATCTCTTTCTTATCTTTCCAACGCATCTTTAATCAGCTCATTTGGAGTTTGGATGAGAAAGTTATGCTCATTTTACTAAAACAGATCGAAGCTGAAAATACCATCTCGCCGCGGCGAGAATTCCATGGCCGCGGCTAGAAAGTCTGGGCAGAAACGTGGTTTTTTGATGCACTTTTGGCCGCGGCGAGACCACTTTTGGCCGCGGCGAGCGTCCGTACGGTCAGGAGTATTTTTGTCCGACGAACCCTAAAAATTAGATATAAATAGAAAACTGCGATTGGAAGTCAGGGAGAGCGATTTGGAACCCTAAAACACAGCAGAAAGAGGCAAGAAGAGCAGAGGAAATCAAAGTGAAGATCCAGAGTCAATCCACCAACAGTTTCTTTCTCTATTCCTCTTTAATTTCTTTATGTTGAATATTGTTATAGGAATGGTTATGGATTTATTTCTGAACTAAATTTCTCATTTAGGGAGGATGATGATTGTTGTTTAATGTTTTGCCTAGTTAATGTTTAATTGCCATTCCTCCATTCTTGTTTGTGAAATTATCTTAATTTGTGCTTAATTTCATGTTTAAGATTGATCACCTTGTGCATGCTTTATGATCTCAATTTAAAATCTGAAAAGTGAGAATTGAGAATGCTAAAATTGGATAATCGATGTTCTATGTGAAACGAGAGTATTCACATGACTTATGTGACAAGTAGATTATTACCTAATGCTGATTTCATGTTAGTTTAATTAAGGAATTAATTAGATAACATGTGATTTAGAACCTAGAAGATCTGAAAATAGCTAGGTTACTTTATAATCTGTCATTCACTTCAAGAATAGGATAGCAATTAGGCATTAACGATTTGGGTAAACAACAACAGGATTCTCCTCCCTATTATCTCATCTTGCTCAACTTTTAATTGTGTTATTTAAGTTTTCTGAATTACTTTCATTCTTTTTTAAATCATAAATACTTTTGATTTGCCAAATAGAATTATAAGTATAGTTTAGTAGTAATTAATCCAATTCCCTGTGGTTCGACCTCACTTGCATGAGTATACTACTTGATTGCGTGCACTTGCGTAGTAATTAATAATTTTCAGCAACAAGTTTTTGGCGCCGTTGCTGGGGAATTGTATAAAGATTGATATTACATAAAATTATACTAACTTCTACTTTGGTTAATTTTTTTTGCTTATTTCTAATCTGTTTCTTTTAGATTAAATTTTGTAATATTATTAAAAATTAAATTTTGTTCTAATTTAGTTTTTCTTTTTGGTTTTAGTATTAATTTTGTTGTTTTAAATTTTTATTCTTTTTAGTACTAATCTAGTTTTATTTTTCTTTTAATTTTACTAATGTGTTACTTATGAGTTTGACCTGCAAGATAAATCCAGATGCTATATCTTGAGGATTTTGCCCAACAACACAATGAACCATTCTATTCTGCTTGGAGGAGATTTAAAGAGCTTGGAGAGAGATGTTATCCCACTTTCTCAAGTGGATGTTTTACGTGGCTCTTTTATAACGGGCTTAGTGATGAAACAAGAAACTGGGTTGATTATGGAGTAGAGGTCACTGGAGCGCCTCTATTAATGAGAGGTTATGACGTAATAAATCTATTGAATGATATGGCAGATTTTGATTACGACTGGCATTGGGATCCATCACTTCAGGGTTGGAGTCACCAATACCCACCTTATTGCCCAAATTCATCCCAACAAACTAAAAAAGAGGAGCAACTACTATCACTTCTACAATCACTTCCAGAAGAGATTAACCGCTTAACTGACATGGTGAGATCCTTATGTGATAATTCAATGACTCATGATTCAGAATGTAATAACTCCAATGATGAAAGTTATGAGAGTTATTGCTACAATGAAGAAGGGTCATTAGTTGAATACAAGGAAGATAATGAGCCTACAATTGAAGATCAAGATCCTTGTGAAGAAGAACTCATTGAATATGAAATCACAAGCAAGGGTATGGATAGCCAAGTGGAGAGTGAACAACAAGAAGAAGTGTTGTTAGATGAAAGTGTAGAAACTGTGACATTGGAGGATGAAGAAGGACATGACATCATTGATTCGACTTCATCAATGATATTGACTGATAAACCACCAATGAATCCATATATTTCATCTACACCATATTATATCCTCTACAAGCTACAAAAATCTTCTCCCCAAGCACATCATCCAAAGTCTTATGTTGTTGGTGCTGATTTTAGTTCAAACTCATCACTTGCCAAGCTTGAAGGCAAGTACAACAACAATTTTCAAGTTGTCTTGCATGACGCTTATTACGGGCGTCAACCGCTTGTTGATGTGGCGCTCAGGTAAGTCTCTCTCAACCACAATTTTATTTTAACACATTGGGGACAATGTGCATCTTTAGTTTGGGGGGGAGAGATTTAATTTTTTTTTCAGTTTTTCAGTTTATGTTTTCGTTTTTTTTAGTTTAGTTTTTGTTTTTGTTAGTGTCATGTGTTGATAACTGAGCTAGAATATTGATTGACTTACTGTTATTCACTTGTGCAATGGATTGAAATCTTAATTGTGTGCTTGAGTCATAACTTTTTGAATTGAATTAGATGTGTATTAGAAGGTTGTTCATTTAGATGTAAAACATTTGTTTTTGACGCATATCACTTTTGTTCTACTTGGATTGTGGAATGTTGACTTGACATGAAATAGAATTTGTTTGACATACTTTCTTGAAGCGAAATCCTTGATAATTTTTGTTTGGAAAGTGATTTAAGCAAGTTTTCTTTGGACCGATTGAGCCTTTCAAGCCTACCTAGAAATTTCACCATAGTATACCCAAAGTTGAGCCTTAACCTATTCTAAAAACTTCTCACCACTTACCTAAGCTAAACTCATTATCCTTAACTCTTTTCACTCTAAACATACTTTATTATGCCATGAGCCTTTAAGCAAGTTTGGGGGGATAAATTGTTGTAAGTGGGGAAATAAAGTGTACTAGTGAATGATTGAAAAAAAAAGAGAAAGTATTGTGTGTTGTGCCTCTAGTAAAAAAAAAATAGAAGAAAAAGAGAAAGAAAAGAAAATATGTGATAATGTCTTCTTGAGAAAAACTAAGAAAAAAATATGAGGTATGCACATAGGAAAAAATATGCAATCTCTTACTATTGTCTTTGGGATATATGAAAGAAAAGAAAGAAAAACTAAATGTGGGTGCTTGCTTGGTTAATTGTGCTTATGGTATAATGTAGCTTAAATGACTTGTCACCTACCCATGTACCTAAGCCACGTTGCGATAACCTAAAAAGACCTATTGATTCCAAAGAAAAATTTGTCAACATTAGTGGAGAGAGGTATATCATCCAAACTTATTGAACATGGGTTAGCGGAATGTCGGGAAGTGTAGAATGGTTGTGATATGAATGTCAAATGCGATGTTTTGTGTCTGTATGAATTGCTTACTTCTGAATTGTGCATCCAAGTTAGTTCTTAGAGTTATTGAGTTGAAATTCTGGTTATTGATTTGCTTGAAGTTGTTCAGGTGGTAGTAGCAGTTCAATCATTTGAAGGTTTAGTTATCTATTACATTGTTTTTTTTAGTTTAGTTGAGTTTTAGCTTTACTCGGGGGCGAGTAAAGATTCAGTTTGGGGGAATTTGTTAGGCTATTTTCAGCCTAAGTTTTGGATCACATTTTATAGTTGTTTTCCTTCTTTATTATTATTTTTAGAATAGAATTACGCTTGTTTTCTTTGATTTCAGGTTTCTACACTTGGAATGTATAAATTGGACAAATTTCGGAAAACAGTGATCTATAAAATAGAGAAAATTTTGAAAGAGAATAAAGCTGAAAGTTCAAGCCTAAATTCGACTATGTTCTGATCATATTTTGGAAAAAGTCAAAACATAAAAGTTTTAGATCTCTTTCTTATCTTTCCAACGCATCTTGAATCAGCTCATTTGGAGTTTGGATGAGAAAGTTATGCTCATTTTACTAAAACAGATCGAAGCTGAAAATACCATCTCGCCCCGGCGAGAATTCCATGGCCGCGGCTAGAAAGTCTGGGCAGAAACGTGGTTTTTTGATGCACTTTTGGCCGCGGCGAGACCACTTTTGGCCGCGGCGAGCGTCCGTACGGTCAGGGGTATTTTTGTCCGACGAACCCTAAAAATTAGATATAAATAGAAAACTGCGATTGGAAGTCAGGGAGAGCGATTTGGAACCCTAAAACACAGCAGAAAGAGGCAAGAAGAGCAGAGGAAATCAAAGTGAAGATCCAGAGTCAATCCACCAACAGTTTCTTTCTCTATTCCTCTTTAATTTCTTTATGTTGAATATTGTTATAGGAATGGTTATGGATTTATTTCTGAACTAAATTTCCCATTTAGGGAGGATGATGATTGTTGTTTAATGTTTTGCCTAGTTAATGTTTAATTGCCATTCCTCCATTCTTGTTTGTGAAATTATCTTAATTTGTGCTTAATTTCATGTTTAAGATTGATCACCTTGTGCATGCTTTATGATCTCAATTTAAAATCTGAAAAGTGAGAATTGAGAATGCTAAAATTGGATAATCGATGTTCTATGTGAAACGAGAGTATTCACATGACTTATGTGACAAGTAGATTATTGCCTAATGCTGATTTCATGTTAGTTTAATTAAGGAATTAATTAGATAACATGTGATTTAGAACCTAGAAGATCTGAAAAGAGCTAGGTTACTTTATAATCTGTCATTCACTTCAAGAATAGGATAGCAATTAGGCATTAACGATTTGGGTAAACAACAACATGATTCTCCTCCCTATTATCTCATCTTGCTCAACTTTTAATTGTGTTATTTAAGTTTTCTGAATTACTTTCATTCTTTTTTAAATCATAAATACTTTTGATTTGCCAAATAGAATTATAAGTATAGTTTAGTAGTAATTAATCCAATTCCCTGTGGTTCGACCTCACTTGCGTGAGTATACTACTTGATTGCGTGCACTTGCATAGTAATTAATAATTTTCAGCAACAGTAGCCATATCTCTGATACCATGAAAGAACACAGAAATGCAAGAACTAAACTAGAAGCAGAGTGAGCTTGAGAGATGAAGGTGAGGAGAAAGTGAACAATGGAACATGGAAAGCTCAAGCTGAATTCAGCTGAGAGAGACCTTTGATATATATACAAGAGTTTGGTCAAGGACCTTACAACAGAATCAAAACAGAAAAGTACAGCTGGACAGCTTAACTAACTACCCGATACAACAACTAACAGCAAGATTAGTTAAGGTCGTTATTTCCGTTATTGTCCTGTTCTTCATTAGTTACAATATGTTGGATGTATTGGCCATCATTAAAAGTTTTAAACTTGGATAACAATAATTTCACTGGTGAAATTCCAAGCTCTTTTGGATCTTTACATAATTTAATCTCATTGCATTTGCACAATAATAGCTTGATTGGAGAAATACCAAAGTCTCTGATGAATTGTTCAACTTTAATTGGTCTTAATCTTGGTCTAAATAAGTTGGTGGGATCTATACCAAGATGGATTGGCTGTCTTCCACATTTGAGCTTTCTTGTCATCCCTTCAAACAATTTGAGAGGCCTTATTCCAGTTGACCTTTGTAAACTTTCTACACTTCAAGTATTGGATGCTAGTAATAACAACTTCACAGGAATCATACCCAAATGCTTCAAAAATTTAACGGCTATGACCTCTACTCTAGAAAGAAAATATGACTCCATTTACATTAAATTGGAGAATGAAGTTTCTAGAGAGGATGCAAATCTTGTTATTAAAGGAAGGGAAAACGAGTACGACACTATCTTATATCTCTCAAGTACCTTAGACCTTTCAGAGAACAGATTATCAGGTGAAATTCCAGAAGAACTTACATGCCTCGTCGCATTACAATCATTGAATTTGTCCGGAAACTATTTGAGTGGGAGCATACCAAAAACGATTGGTAATATGACAAAGTTGGAATCTCTTGATCTCTCGAGGAATCAATTGTCCGCTCACATTCCTTCAAGTTTGTCAAGTTTAACATTCTTGAGTTATGTCAACTTATCATGTAACTACTTGTCAGGACAAATTCCAACAAGCACCCAACTTCAAAGCATGAATGCTTCTAGCTTTATGGGCAACAAATTGTGTGGACCACCGCTCCTAAAGTGTGTTGAAGATCGCGACACAACACATTCAGATGCAAGTAACGGAGATGGAGAAAGGGGAGATGATGAATATTGGCTCCGATTAGGCATAGAAATGGGATTTGGAGTGAACTTTGTAGGTGTCATTGGTCCGTTGCTGGTTTGCGGATTTTGGAGGCGTGCTTACTTTTGGTTTTTCGAAGAGTATTTGTGGTACAAGCTTGTGGATTTCTTTATCAAAGTAAAGTATAGTTTTTGAAAATATTTGGGTCAATATCATGTGTTCAAGTGTTTTGTAATAAGATAAGTAAAGACTCTTTTTCTCTTTTATTGGGTCTAACCACATGTTCATCACGAACACTTGTTAATTTCCAAATGTTGTGTCATGGTTTTGTCTTCTTTTGTTTGTTTTTGTTCTTTCTCAAGTCATTTTTATGTACAATATATATCATTTTGGGAGATAGCCCCATTTATATATGTTGTATATGTGTTATAATTTGATGGATTTCCTCAAGAAAATATTATGGTTCTAACTTTACACTAGAAATTTAATTTCCAAATGTTGTGTCATGCCTTTACACTAGAAATTTAATATTTTCAATAAATAGAAAACTATATTTTTCGTATTGAAAAATTAACTTTGAAGAGATAAGTATATATAAAACTATATTCCATATCTTTTGTGATGGCCGGAGTCATTGATCATAAGATATATATAAATTTAATTTCAATTAATAATGTGTATATTATATACGTAATTCTAGCCATGTAATGACATGTGTTTGCTTTCTATTTTACTTCTAGAATGTATTACTTATTCTTTACAATAAATAAATATATAGTAATATATAGTACCACCCTCATATTCATTAACCTAGTAATTTTGACATTTTCTTTATTCTTCTATTTATCTTTTACTAATTAATCGCAAGGCTCCACAAACTTTAAGTGGTGCTAGAGACTAATTGTTTCCCTTAGATTTGAGATAAAATCGAAATAAAAAAGAAAAAAATAAAATAAATAAATCCAATGTTGAATTGAGAGTCCATTAATTGTGTGTAATGTGTAGTGGTCAACAAAGACAATTACATATTTATATATATATGGAGGAACCAATTATAATGTATCTTCTCATATTATTATTATTTTAAAAAACTTTCAAAGCCCAATGGAGGCCATGACAACAAAGGTCTGTCTATATAAAGAAGGCCTCCTTCCCATGCATGCCATTATTATCTATTAATCCATGGCTGCATTATCAGTATCCATGACTATTCATGTTACAACAATCATTATGGTTTTCATGTTTCTGGCAAAGGTAGCTCTTATGGGGAATGTTTTTGGCAATGGAGTTGGAGAATCCAGCATACTCTGCCATGAAACAGAGAAAAAGGCTCTTCTGAGTTTCAAGAAAGATTTGGTAGATGATTATAACAAATTGGTGTCTTGGAATGTTTCTGAAGAAGAAGATTGCTGCAAATGGGCTGGAATTTCTTGCAACGCTCTTACTGGCCACGTCTCGAAGCTCTCTCTCAGGGATGGTTCCCTTACAGGCAAGATCAATCCCTCCTTGCTTAATCTCACACATCTAGCTAACTTAGACTTGAGCTTCAACAATTTTGGGGCAATTCAAATTCCAAGTTTTGTGGGTTCTTTTGTGAGTTTAAGATATCTTAACCTCACATATGGACATTTCAAGGGAATGATTCCCCAACAACTTGGAAATCTCTCAAGTTTGCTCTATCTTGGGCTTGGACATAATTTAGACTTATATGTTGACAACCTTCATTGGGTGTCTAGTCTTTCTTCATTGGAATCACTAGACTTATCTTATGTTGATCTTAGTAAGGCATATGATCATTGGCTTTTAGCAATAAATATGATCCCTTCCTTGCAAGAATTACACTTGTCCTATTGTTATCTTAGTCATATTCATTTTCCATCTCACATAAATCTTACATCCCTTGAGACACTTGACCTGAGTTACAACTCTCTTGAGCTTCGAGGTTCAATTCCTTGTACCTTTCGAAACAACATGAGCCTTTTAAAATATCTTGATTTGTCTCGCAATAATATAGACTCTGTCATTCCTAATTGCTTATTTAGTTTTTCTAATCTTGAACACCTCCACCTTTCTAATACTAAACTGCATGGAGTTATCTCAAGTGATGTAGCAAATTTGACCTCTATAGTCAGTTTAAACTTGAGAAGTAATGCTCTAGCAGGAAAAATCCCTTCATCTATGGGAAAACTCTGCAATTTGAAAGAATTTGATTTAGGAGGCAATAATTACAAAGGCAGTGTCTCAATGGTTTTCGAAAGCTTGTCAGGTCGCCTTTCTAAAAGTTTGAAGTCACTGAATTTGGGGAGGAATTTTTTCGATTCCTTTGGTGGCCAATTAGTGGATAAAATAAAAGATTTTGAGAATTTAGATGATTTCTCTCTTCAATCTAATAAATTTTCAGGCCCCATTCCAATTCCAATATTTAAAAACATAATATCCTTGAAGTCTTTAGATCTTTCTTATAACAATTTTAGTGGACCTCTTCCTGAAAGCTTAGATTCTCTCTCAAAGTTAGAATCTTTCTACATTTCCAATAACCATTTCAATGGTCCTCTACCAAAAAATCTCGGGTCTCTCTCACAATTACAAAAACTAATAATTTACAGTAACCATTTTAGTGGTCTTCTACCAGAAAGTCTTGGGTCTCTCTCACAATTACAAACACTAATAATTTCCAATAACCATTTCAGTGGTCTTCTACCAAAGAGTCTTGGGTCTCTCTCAAATTTAGAATATCTTTCAATTGAATCAAATTCTTTTGAAGGTAATGTGTGTGAGTTTCATTTTGCCAACCTCAAAAAGCTTAAGCACATATTTGCTTCTGAAAATAACTTGAGCTTTAAAGTTTAGATTGGACTCCTCCCTTTTCTCTTGGAACCATAGAAATAAGAAATTGGAACTTAGGTCCTCATTTTCCTACATGGCTAAAATCACAAAAAGATATCTTTAGAATAGACATGTCTAATACTGGAATTTCAGATATCATTCCTTCTTGGTTATGGAATTTTTCTTCAGCTGATATTGACATGTCAAGAAACCAAATTTATGGGGAAATTCCTAATTTTCTAAATGATGGTTATTATATGTTGAACTTGAGTTACAACAAGTTGACAAGACCATTACCTCATATCCCAGTTTGGAACATGCTAGATCTTTCAAATAATTACTTGTCTGGTAACATTTCTAATTTCCTTTGTGATCCAAAGAGTTCTAAACAAAAAGTTATTGCCTTATATCTCGAAAATAATCTTTTATCAGGAAAGATTCCTGATTGTTGGATGTATTGGCCATCATTAAATTTGATAAACTTGGATAACAATAATCTAAGTGGAAAAATTCCAAGCTCTGTGGGATCTTTACTCAACTTAATGTCATTGCATCTACAAAATAATAGTCTCAGTGGAGAAATACCAAAGGCTCTGAAGAATTGTTCAGCTTTAAAAGGTCTTTATCTTGGTTTTAATAAGTTAGCGGGGACTATACCAAGATGGATTGAAAGTCTTCCAACGCTGCGTTTTCTTGTCCTTCGTTCAAACAATTTCACAGGTCATATTCCAAATGAACTCTGTAAACTTTCTATGCTTCAAGTATTGGATGCTAGTGATAATAGTTTGACGGGGAAAATACCAAAATGTTTCAACAATTTAACTGCTATGAGTTCTAAATCACAGAATAATCCATTTCAATATTATCTTGGCGTTAATAATCAAAGATCTAGGGAGAATGCAAATGTGGTTATCAAAGGAAGGGAAAACCAATACAACACCATCTTATACCTCTTAAGTACCTTCGATCTATCTAGCAACAAATTATCAGGAGAAATTCCAGAACAACTTACAAGTCTCGATGCGTTGCAATCATTGAATTTGTCGGGAAATTATTTGAGTGGGAGCATTCCTAAAAAGATTGACAGTATGACCGCCTTAGAATCTCTTGATCTCTCAATGAACCATTTGTTTGGTCACATTCCTACAAGTTTGTCAAGTTTATCATTCTTGAGTCACTTGAACTTGTCATACAACAACTTGTCGGGACAAATTCCAATAGGCACGCAACTGCAAAGCATGGATGCTTCTAGCTTTATGGGAAACAAATTGTGTGGACCGCCGCTCCTCAAAAAGTGTATTGAAGATCCTAACACAACGCATTCAAATGCAAGTAATGAAGATGGAGAAAGGGAAGATGATGAATATTGGTTCAGATTGGGCATAGGAATGGGGTTTGGAGTGAGCTTTGTGGGTGTCATTGTTCCGTTAGTGGTTTGCGGATTTTGGAGGCGTGCTTACTTTTGGTTTTTCGAAGAGTATTTGTGGAACAAGTTTGTGGACTATCTTATCAAAATAAAGTACATGTTTTGAAAGTATTTGTGTCAGTCACCTTTTAAAGTCCTTTTTTTAATAAGGAACGTGTTAGTTATGTCTTTTTTGTAAGTTTGTTTCATGTATTATCATTTTGGGAGATATCACCGTGTTATGTTATTGTTTCAAAAAGTTTAAAGAGTTTAATAAGAACATTGTGTGTTTTGCAACTCATTCTTTTTTTATGTGTTTTGTAATTTGTTTTGTATAGTTGATTGTGTTTTTACTGATAATAATGTGTTTGTGTTTGTTTGAGCAAAAGAAATGTGTATTATCGCTTTTGAAAATGTATTGTGCTTAGGAATATTATAGTTCTAGACTTGTTTACATATCTTAATATATCATTGCATATATATATATATATTAATATATATATTTATATATCTTTATATATTAAAAGTGTCTATCTAACGCCATTTCTTGGTTTAACAGAATATACTTCAAAATAAAAGAATATTCTGTTAAATTTAACGATTAGGTTTGATCTCCCGTTAACAAATAAACCCAATAATTAAACCAAAAAATTAAACAATCTTTTAAATATTAATAATCTATTTTTAAATTTAAAAAAAAATCATCTTAGCCACATATCTCTCTAACAAACCTATATAAGGAGAATATTAATAATTTTTTTTATTTATTTTTTAAAAAAATCTTTATTTTTTTGATTCTGATGCATAATGTGATGTTATTCTTTTTAATTGCTTTATTAATTTCTTTTCTATTCTAATGTGAATAAATTTTTGGCAATAGAGAGTCATCAAATTAGTCCAAGTGTTTGCACTCCATAATCTATATATCTATCTATAATATAGGTCATTACTCTTTTTTTTAACCTATTAATTTTACAGGTATAATTATTAATTTTAATTAATGATAAAATTTATTTTTTCTATTTTTCTATCATATAAGGATAACTATTTTTTTATTGTTATTATTTTTTTCACTATGATGTTTGTAAATATTTTTTTGACTAAATAATTATTAAATATTAAATAGATTAATTAAAAATATCTAAATCATATATCATTTAAATTTAAATTTGATTAGATTTAATTCTGTATCTACTTTCTCATTATTTGTAATTGTTCTAAATCTGATCGTGCAAACTCATATATTAAACACAATACTCCACCTTGAAACTGTTCTCTGTTTTTTTTCTTTCTTATTGGTTGGTGTTAATTCGCCCTGATGATTCAAGTGTCATGGTTTAGCAGAAATACCATTTCTATCTTTAATTTTTTCAAATATAAATATTTAATTTTTTCAAGAAAAAAATTTGTAATCTTTAAAAATAAAATACATTCAAAATCTTAAAAAGACCAAAATCTTAAATAAAACTAGCAATACGTGGCTCGGCACGTAGATTCACCTAGTATATATATATATAGAGAGAGAGAGAGTTGTAAATGTATATATGTAATTAAGCACATATATTGATATACATTTTCTTGGTGGGTTATTGCTCCTTAAATGGTCAAAGTGAAAATATTCATAAATGTATATATGCTTGTCCCATATTAGTTCTCCTTGTCAAAATGATAAAATAAATAAGTTTGACTCAAGACTTGGGCTAAAAAAGTATATATAAACATGAGAAAGCATATTGTTCTGTCTCTTGACATGTCAAAAAACAAATTTGCATTTGAATAAAATAAAATGAAGATTTTTGTTCAATTCATAATTAACATCAAACACAGTTCTAATATAAATCTTTACAACTATTTTTCTAAGCTTAATGTGTTCATCATCCCCTAATCATCAATGTTTGAATAGTATCAACAATAATTTGAGGAGCAAGAGTGGCATCTACCTTCAATATATTTTCGGAATCATCAATTTGAAGCAACTCCAACTGCGATCTCAAAAGGGTAGACGCCATAAAATGCTTTCCTTCTGCAGCTCTCTTCTCCAACCGAGCCTCGAGCACCTCAGCCGAAGCATCCAACAAAACAAACTTCACAATATTGCTTGTGCCATAGCTTTGTGGTGCATAGTTTGGATCGGCTGATCGAAGAATTTCCCTGTATCGCCTTTGCAGCGCTGAACACCCGAGAATCAGGCTTTTCTTATCTTCTAAACTTTTCCTTAAGACATCTCGAAGTGTTTCGAGCCATGGGATCCTGTCTTCTTCTGTAAGAGGGATCCCTTTCTTCATCTTTTCTGTGTTATTAATACAGAACATGGATAATAGTAAAAATACAAAATATGACATTTTTAAAAATCAAATTGGAGGGTTTTGTATTGAAGGATTTTTCGGACCAAGGTGGCGTGGACGCAAGCTGCCCCACCCTTCGGCCGACCCTAGGGCACTTGTAGTTTGCTCCCACAAAGTCTTAGGTACTAATTTTATAGGGTATGAAAAATATACAAAAATTGTGTTTATAAATACAAAAATTGATTATACCTTTGTTTGAATTGGGATGAAAATCATCAGCATCAATGAAGCTGAAATTTGTCATTTTTGCCAACATCTCACCTATTGTACTACATATGATATAGCCACACATAAACCCATCATTATATATATAATTAAAGAAGATAAGAGTAAGTTAAGGATTGATTTTGAGAGTTCTTACGATTTTCCAGCTCCACTGACTCCCATAACAACAATGGCTATCTCTGACTCTGACTCTGTTCCTATAAAAAAAAACAGAGAATTAAACAACACATTATAATAAGATCTCATCTCATCTAATGTTGGGTCTGATTATTATTTTGATTTAATTAAAAGAAAGAAGAAGGAATAAAGATGAGACCTTTGGAAGAAGCCATATCTGTAATAAGGGTCAACAAAATTAAGATCGCCCACTCCTCTTCCAACTCATCTTTATATCTTTATATATATAATAAAATAATATAATATAATATATGCGTGTGAGTACACGTAATTAACTCTTTCTTTATTATTAGCTACATATATATATGTCCTAACCAAATACAGAAAGGGAAAACAGAGTCAAGTACTTGAATTTTTTTTTACATAAAATGAAATAACAACACACAAACAAAAGCTTTTAGCATAAAATGAATAAATAGGTGATTGAAAAAGCTTTGGCCTTTGAGGTGGGCTTCTCTCACTTTTTGTTCTCATCACATCAACTCTTCCCCAAGGGTGTTTACTGTTAAATTATGGCAATGTTTTGGCTTGTTACCAACTCAATTTATTCTCATTCAATTGAATCCATTCAAAGTGAGAATTACCTCTACTCTGGCCAAACACAATTATCCTCTAAAAAGTGAACCAATTCCTAACAGTCAAAGAAAAACTCTAACCTTTCTCTGATCCTTCTGAATAGCAAGCAAAGCTTTAGACTTTAGAGCTGAGGGCAAAGCTTCAATTTCCGTCTCCAAAACATCCACCACCTCAGGAAAGCTATGTCTTTAGGGCCACTGTAGCAATGAAATGATCCACCATTTGCTTAGATGTTTTCACCAGTAGATGCCCTCCTCAGTGAACCACACCAGCTTTCGACTAATTAACAGATAGGTGATGATTTCAGTAACCATACAGCAATACACCGAAAATCTCATATAAGAATGAACACTATAAAATAAATAGGCTTACCTTTTCCATTGATCTCTGCAAAAATTGAAATGTTTATCCACCAAAAAGCACATTGGAAGTTTGATTAGAAAGTTGTACAAACGTTTCCACATTCGGGTCACACCCAACAACTAACATTTTCTTGTAAACTGTAAAGGCATGGTCTGTATTTCCTGATGTGATGTAAGCTCGAATGAGAGCATTGTAGGTGAAAACATCAGCTTCGAAACCTTTAAATTGTAGTTCTTCATACATACTCACTGCTTGCTCCACCATTCCCGCGATCCCAAGACTGAGTATTAGCGAGTTGTATGTGTAACGATCGGGACAAATCCCTCTGCACTGCATTTCTTCGTAGAGTAATAAAGCTTCTTCCACCCTATGTGATCTTCCAAGTGCATTAATCAAAAGTTTATAACAAACTATATTAAGACTAAGGCCACTCTGCTTCAATTCCTCAAAGTAACACAAAGCTTCATCAACTTTTCCCGAAAGACAAAGAGAATCCACAAGAACGGTGTAAGTCTTAAGGTCCGGTCTTATTCCTTCTTTAACCATTCTTCTAAACAAGTGACGGGCGGTTTCCACATCGCCTGTTTTCCCAAACCCGTTAATAAGAATATTGAAAATCGCACGATTAGCCTTGCATCCATATTCGGCCATCTCGTGAAAGAAAAGCATTGCTTCCTCATGTCTTCCTAACTTAAAAAGTCCATCAATGAGTGAACCATATGTATGAGGAGAAGGAGCGAAATCACAACCCACATGATCATAGTACAAATCGATAGCCTTATCAACACTACTATATTTCACTAAACTTGAAATGAGTATATTATATGTGATTGCATCGGGCTTACATCCCTTACTACACATTTCTTCATACAGTCCCAATAACAATTTACTAATTTTCCCAAACTTCTCATTATCACCAATGATTTTCCCATTCTCACCAACTAACAAGTTGTATGTAAAAACATCAGGAACACAACTACTTTCCCTTAACAGTCCCCGAATCAAGGTGTTGTAAGTACGAAGATTCGGGGAAATCCCTTTCTTTTTCATCAAATCAAGAGTATCAAATGCTTTCTCGATATTACCTGCTTTACAATAAGCATTTACAAGAATGGTGAAAAAAACTACATCAGGAACAAAACCATCAGCTTCCATTTCATCCCAAATTTCTTCCATAGTTTCCAATTCACCAAAATCACTTAACTTTCCCAACAAAGTAATATAAGTAACACGGTCAGGTTTGTAACTACTCGCTTTCATATCTACAAACAATGCCATTGCATTATCGAATTTACCTGCAGTACAAAGAGCATCAATGAGAACATTATAAGTAACAACATCAGGTTTGCATCCCTCTTTATCCATTCTCTTCAACACATCATAAGCCTCATTGATTTTCCCAGCCATTCCAAGAACTCTAATACATATAGTAAAAGTATAAATATCTGGCTTCAATCCCAACCCTTCCATCTCTTTAAACAAACTCATTACAGTTTGAGTATCCTTTTGTTTTCCAAATGCCACCATCAAAGCCGAATAAACCTTCAACCCCGGCTTCATCCCTTCCATAACCATTCTGTTATAAACCTCCAAAGCCTCCCTAAAAAACCCTGACTGAAGAAGAAAACATATCAACCCATTATATGAAGAAGCATTCAATACAAACCCAGCCATTCTCATCTTCTCAAGCGCCACGGGTGCTTGTCGAATTCCTCCCCTTATGTAAAGACCTTGAAAAATAGCTAAATAAGTGTTCAAATTTCTTTTAACCTTTTTCTTCTGCATCAAATCAAAAACAACAGCCATATCCTCCACTCTATTATGAGTCACCAAGATTTGAAGCATGTAATTACAAGCTTTAGTAGTAAGAACAACACTAGAAGCAACAACCATAAAATGAAGAAAAGCAGAATTTGGATCCTTATTGGTAGACTTAAGAACCCTCATAACCTCTTGTGAAGATTTCACAACTCTCTTCTTCTTCTCCTTAACCCCTTCATTTGGGATTTTCATAGCAAACCCACATAATAAACTCATTTGTTTTCTCCTAATTTTCAACCTATCTCCCAAACTATGATTTGAAGTAGCTATCATAACATTCTTCTTCTCCATTGGGATTGTCATAACAAACCCACATAAACCCATTTGTTTTCTCAAGTACCCATTTGTGGAAACCTTCAAATTATTCTTAAAGTTTCTTCTTTTAAATGAAAAACTATCATGATAATGACTACATTGACTTGAAGAAGTAGCTACTAAAAGTACAGTGTCTGTAAAAGCAGAACAAGTATAGCTGAAACTACTACTACAATACATGCTCAAAGAAGAAGAACAAACTCTTAACAGAGAACAATACAAATCGAACAAATAACAGAAAGATAGCAATTTGCAGAAACTAAAGAAAAGTTTTCTTCTTTGCACCGTTACTGTTTGTTAAAATGCTTCTGAGACACCAAAATATAACATATTATAACAAAAATGGCATCACTTACAGTAAAGGTGAACCACAAAGGTTGGTAGTGGTCTCTCTCTTTCGATGGAATTGTGAGCCACTTGTTTTGGATATCTCTTTCTCTCTCTTATCCAAAGTTTTTATTTTGTCTGAAAAATGTAAAATGGCCGCTAAAGGGAGTGTTTGTGCTTGTTATGTGCTTTTCTCAAAGATCATAAATCTTTATTTTAAGGGATAAATTTATGGTCGGTTTAATCGGTTTATAGTACATTTTATTAACCCAATATAAATTAGTAATCCGTCCAATAAATTAATCGGTTTGGTAACGTTAACCCGCTCAAACTGAACACTAATATTTTTTTTTTTAATATTCAATTGTTATATTTCATTTGTGTTACTTTGTACATAAAAAGAAAGGGAGGAAAAAAAATTATCCCATTTACTATTTTTTAATTTTTTTTTCAAATTTACCGTTTGAGTTGCTCCGGTAGTTACTTCGGTAGTTTCAATGTAAATTGCTATGTGAATTTTAATTATGAATTAATTTGTTATGTATAAAGAAAAATTTTGAAGACATTTTCAAGCTCCATTCTTTTATTTGTTTTTCTCCTTTTTGTGTATTTTTACTGTAGAGTTGAGAATTGAGATTAAGAAAGGGGAGAAAATGATACTAATGAAATAGTAAAGAATTTTTATGTTGCTGATTTTGTTTCATAGATAATACAGAAAGAGTTGGCTTGTATTCTTCTCCTCTACGATTTTGGCAAGATTATTTATACATACATAAATTTAAATAAAACTTAAACATTGCTGGTATAAATTAAATACATTATATAAAGAGAAAGAGGCCCTCAAAAGCTTTCTCTTTTAATCTTTTTTTTAACAATCATTTGCTTCATTTCTATATTGTTTAACAGTACAACAAGACTCCTTAATTATCAAGGTTTTGGTATCAAAAACCGAAAAATCTTTGCGAAAACATCCTTTGGGGAAAGAGGAACATATGAACATTTTAAGGCCTTCGATCGATTCGAAGAATAAGCAAATAGATTCTCATTCTCAACAACTGTACAGCAAAACCGTGTTTACTCGCCAACCGCCATCAAAGGCAATCCCCTGAGAAACAAACAGAAAAACGAAAATGGGAGCAGAAAACACAAGAAAATGCCTAAAAAAATTGTGGGGGAAGGTGTGGAAACATATGTGCATACCGAGCAATTTTAGCGGTCTAATAAGATTTTTAAGTACTGTTTAGCTTACCAGCCACCATGTCTTGAGAAATAATCATTGTCTAATGATATAGCAAGAGCAACTGCCACTGCTCTCTCCGATAAACTCAGCGGACGGAACACTTCTAAATCTTGAATCTGCAGCCAAAAGACCAATTATGAATAACAGTAGGAAAACGAAATATTCGTTGGTAATGGGAATAACCTACCACTTCAGCAGCAGCTCCATGATTGGAGCTTGGATCGGTACTTCCAAAGCGAATCACGTATTGACCAGCATCGGTAAAAAGCTGTGTTTTTTATGACAATATACATAATTAGACAGGTAGTTGTTCACTTTTTCGATTTGTACTAAAGATAGAAAATTGAAAGTGAGAGACACAACCTCAAGGCCGAAACCTCTCCAGTCGCGATCTATCTCAGCCAGCACATTTCCATCGATATCTTTTAAAGTAAAAGTCCAATTCCAGAAGCCGGGGTTTTCAACCACTGCAAATTGCTGGTTCCTGCATAATTTTTTTATGAGAATTAAGTAAGGCACTATTTTTGATTAAGTAGGCTTCAGATTCGAGTATCTCGAAAAGATAAAAAGGGAATTACCCGAGGTACAAATCATAAATCCGCCTCCATAGATGCCATCGTCGATGAACCACACCAACTTCCTGGAAATTAGCATAAAGATCGACAGTATCAGCAACCATACCACGATACACTGGAAATATTAGGTAAGAACAACTAGCAAAGAGGCTTACCTTTCCGTTGACCTCTGCATAAATCGAGCTGTTTATCCACCAAAACGGCCTGCGTACCTAATACAGTGTGAACCAAAAAATCAAATCAAATGCTTCCCAAAAACCCCTCCTACCAAATACAAAAACAAAATAAGTAAAAAAGGATACTCACCTTGAAAAGCTCATTACCCACTGCATCAGTTACATGAGCAACAAAAGGGCGCCTCAACCGAAGAAACTTTAAAATGAAAAAAGATCCATTAGATAGTTACATTATCAAAGATGGATATATCGGTTCATATAGATTGTTGAAGATACATACATCACCATGAATATTGACTCCACAAAACATGGATCAAATCATGTTTTCTAACTCCTATATATCGAGTTAAGGAAACAAATACGGAACTTGACACAAATCACAAGCATGGCATATCAAAATCATATTTTACCTGTCTAGCAAGGACATTACTTTGTTCGCGAATCAAACCGACAGGCTGCAAAACAATCATAATAAGTATTAGAAACTTCAAAAATCTTTCGAACAAAACACTATACATTCTTTTGAAGCTCACAACATTGTCTAAGAACACATGACAGTAAAATGAAGAAGAAATAAACACTTACTGATTGGGGATAGCACACATCGACAATGGCATACCGATTTTCCTGCAAAATCCTCAAATGTAAAGATATTGCTAGGAACCATGAAATTTTAGAAAGGGCTAAAAAATCAGAATATGCAATCTAAGACAAGAGCATTCAAAATAAAATATTACTTGCTCAAAACCAAGGACAAGATTTGCCCACTCTATATCCCTTGTAATCAGCAAATTTGATCTGGCAAGAAGAGGTTCTACCTGGACCTATAATCAAATTCAATCAAGGGTGAAGCTTCAACATTAATCTGACCAAGAAGAATATTTCATGTATCAATCATGTATATGGTAAATTCACTAACAACAAGTACAATATGTGGAATTCAACACTTTTACTTCTTTTGATTTTGTCTTTGATGGTAATCTTTATGACATAGGTACTCATTACAAACCTAATTACAAATCTATGTATTTCTCAGAAGCTAATTAGGATTTTCCCCTCAACTTTGACATGTACCAAATCGTGCCTCTAAACTTTTCAGGCCATCAAAAGTTTTCCCGAACTATTGAGATTGTTGGATTCGACTTTTATTTAAAATACTAATAGGTGAACAATCAACATGTTGGGCTTGTGTTAGTAAAACGGAATTATTCGAAAATACTTGAATCCAACACTTTTACTTCTTTTGATTTCGTCTTTTATGGTAATCTTTATGACATAGGTACTCATTACAAAACTAATTACAAATCTATGTATTTCTGAGAAGCTAATTAGGATTTCCCCTCACACATACCAAATCTTACCCCTAAACTTTTCAGGGTTATCAAAAATTTTCCCAAACTATTGAGATTGTTAGATTCCACTCTCATTTAATTTACTAATAGGCAAACAATCAACATGTTGGGCTTCTGTTAGTAAAATGGTCCAACAATTTCAATAGTTTAAAGTTGGGAGCACGATTTGATACATGTAAAAGTTAATGTGAACAAATTCCTCAATGAGAAATCATGTATAAGTAAAGCTATCACTTTTAATCCAATAAATACATTATTAACAAAACTTGTTATAAAAGAGCAAATCATTTCTACCTCTTCTGGAGTTTCAGGTCTCAAATATTCTGTCACACCAGGAAAAGGCACTGACACAGCTTGTTTTCCCTCCTTAAATTCAGGCACATAAGCTTCTGAAGACAACAACCGATCTTCATACACTGATGATGATGAAGATGAAGAACCACAATGCCCATAAACCACTTTCCTAGTTTTCTTATCAAATTTCCTATCTTCAACCCAAAGCTGAACAAGAAAATCTCTGTCTATATGGGTATCAATATCATTTCCAGCATTATTCCCAAACTGACGAAATGGGATCAAAGAAGTCTGTTTTGAAATAGACCCAATTCCCAAAATGGGATTTTTAGGTGGGATTATCAATCTTTGTTGAAACCCCACATTTTGGTAATATCTAAAATTATTGAGCTTCTTTGTAAGACAACTCCAACTCCTCTTTGTCAAGTTCATTTTTCTGTCAATTTCTCAGTAACCAAACACAAGAAATGTATTGTAATGATATGGACTGCTTCTTCTTCTTCTTCTTCTTCAGATGTTTCTCTCTCTTCCCATGATTCTCGATCACCTTCGGACAAGGGAGGCTTCTCTCCCTCTCTCTCTCTTTGATCCTTTTCTCAAAGTACAGTTGGAAAACAGAAGTGATATTATATGTATTTATTTATTGGGCTTGGGCTTGGACTTGGTTCACTCCTCATTGGGCCTTATTGGGCCTTCATTGGGATATTTTCATAAATACCTAAAAATTTGATCAGCTGTTTTATAGCATTTTTATGAGTAAATATTTTTTTATTTTATAAAAATAGGGATAAATTGTTTTTGAGTTGTTTTATATTTGTATTACGTTGATCACAAGTTACTTTAATAAAGTTCTGTAAAAATAAGAGTAATTTATGAAGTAAATAGCTAAGTTTAACTTTTATGAAGATAAATATCTAAGTTTAAATTTTGGCGAAAATAGTACTTAAGTTATATTTTTGGAGTTTCTGAAAATACCTGGTCGTTAGGTGTAAAGTCAATATTCACGTGTCATTCTCTTATTGATATATTCAAATTTATTTTTAAATAAAAAATAAAAATTTAATGACCTAGACCAATCAGAGATTACCATGTGGCTATTGACTTGACACTTGACTTGACACTTAACGGTAAGTAGTTATTGAATTTCATAAAATATAACTTAAGTAAATATTTGAAGTTCTCAAATGTGAATGGTACTATTCAATAAATGGCATTATCATACCATTTTTGACACATAAATAGTTATAATTTTGAATATTATTTGTGTACAATTATAATAATTTAAAATATTTGTAAATTTTTGGATGATTACTAATAATTTAATGTGCTAATAATTAAAAAGTTCCAAACAATCAAATTGTATGTGTATTTGTTAATTTATCATAATATTTAGGTATAAAACTCTTGACCCTCTCATAATACTATTTGTTAATTCCACACAAAGTTGGAATAATAAAATAAAATAAATATTACCAAACCTATTGATAAGCCTTCTTTCTACAATTTAAGTAGACTTTAAATTAAATAATTAAGTATACATATTTAAGTCAAATTAGCCTTACTTACAAAAATTAAATAAAAACATTAGAAAAAGATTATACAAATTCAAAAGATATCATCTACAATGAATTTCACTTTTCTTTCTATATATGCTGCTTTTGTCTAAATCAGTTGAAAATAAGAAAAAGAAAAAACAAACAAACAAACAAATCAAGATACTTTTATAAATACTTTGAATCCAAATCTCTTTTATCTCACTAAAAATTCTTAAAAAGCTCTTTCCTTTTTTTCAACTGCTGATTTCTTCTGTACACATATGATGATGATGATGATGATGACTTCTTCTTCTTCTTCCTAACTTCACTACCTGTTGTCTGCTTCATCTCATTATTCAAAAACCAACTGCAGTAATTTTGTCTAGAAACAGAAAAATAAATAAATTAGCAATAAATGATTGTAATAGTACTACTAGCAGTATAATTTTTATTGTTCTTCTTCCCCCGACCCGAAATGTACAAGTAATCTATGTTGGATTCCTATCCACATTACTATTTAACAATGCTGCTGTTGCCCCGTTGTTCCCAGCTATCTTCGATGATGATGATGACGATGATGTTGAGGGCGGTCTATTTATCTTCTCGAGTAACCTACTAAAAACTAACTTCACAGGTATGCAAGCTACTGTTGTCGGCCCAGATGATGTTGTCTCTGGTTGTTTCATCACCCCGTCATCTTTTTGGTTACCACTGCCACTGATATCGTGTGTTAGTTTGTTACTGAAGTTATGTATGGATGATAGTGTCCTTGTTTTCTGGCTTGATAGTGAGGCTGTTTTCTTTGGCATCCTTTTGTGTTTTCTTTCGTATGGTGAGGCTGAGTTTTGATGAGGGTTCTTCCTTATGAGGTTGGGTTTATGACTGAAATTCCCTTTCTTGTTGAATGGTGGCGGTTTATTTTCTCGATCTAAGAAAGGAAAATCATAAGCAGTTTCATCACCATCGAGTGTTGATGATAAATGAGGACGTGGTACACGGACCTTAGCTGTCCTCCTCGCGGTTCTCCATGCTTGAGGAAGAGCTGTATTGCCGTCATGTTCCATTGGCTCGTTGCCATAGTCATCTATTGTTGGAATGAGATTACTAGACGAACCCTCTTCTAATGTTTCGATTTGGATCGGGTGCCCTATAATTGCCTTCCCATTTAGCTTACTCATAAGAGAAACTATAGGAACAGGCTCTTTCTGATACCTTGCTTGGACTTTTACATCAATGTCTATCAAAATCGATCCTGATCTCCCACCAAACTGATGACGGCCATCGAAAAGTGGGTCAAATTGTTCTCTTTTAATATTCCTATATCCTTTTGAAGAAGGCCGTTCATCCCAATTCCAATCATCCCAGTCAGTTATATTATGACCACCAATATTTCGACGTCTGGATGCAGCTCTTGGTGAAGAGTATCCGTTGTCCTGTCCAAACATTTCTGCCCTATAATCCTAATAAGTCATTTCAGCCTTGTCAGAATTATCATCAAGAACAGTATAAATACAAAAACTAGAACTCCCACTTGAGAAACAAAAACCCTTACCTTATCTTCATGATAAGCTCCGTATATATACCCTTTCTCATCAGTAGCATCCATTGACCTCTTTGTAAGATTCCGAATATTCCTCTTCCCTTTTAATTTCCATTTGGATACTGATTCATTGGCAGATGTAGGATACCGAGCATAAAAGTGAGAGGCATCACCAGAAAGCATCATATCATCCGGTTCATCGCATCCCATGCGTCCATGTTCTTGTGCTTCGTATCTTCCCAAAGAGCTCACATTTTGTTCCATAGGTACAGCAGCATCTAAACAAGTATCAGAAGGTTGGTGAGAGAGAATATTAAACCAAGAACATGCAACAAGCTATAAATCACAACATAGCACCAAAAAGAAACAAAATATATTTACACATTGGTAATAATATAGAGACCATCAGATTATTTCCACAAAACAAATTGATCATAGATTTGCTCAGATCAAAAGTAAGAATATGACCTACCCCTACGCTTCCTCCTACTAACAAATATGACAATCTAATCTACATTTTTGAACATAATTCCAACCAATTTCAGTACTAATCATTCCAGTAACATTTTATCGATGAAGTCATGCACGAACATATCATATCAATGAACTTAATAATACTTATCAACATATAAGTTTCAATGGTCAATATAATACAGAACAGCACAGATGATGAATTGTCAACCTTCTAAAAACACAAAAAATCAAGCAACTTTAATTATCACTATCAAAGGACAAACAAGTGGATGCAGAAAGAAGAGTAACCTGAAAAAACTGTCATTTCTTCATCCACATCACGTTCTGTCTCAGAAGAATCAGACTCTGATTCTGAAGAACCTGTTTCAGACGAACCCGATTCATCTTCCGTAAAACCAGAAATGTTCCCTTCAGTCAAGGAATTGCGATGTAAGGAAGCTCCAATCTGGGAATCTGACATCTCAACGTCACTTTGTGATATTGCTTTATTTTCCAAGGATTCACTAGAGTCTGCTGGATAGTACACACATCTACTCCTCTTTGCTCTGAAAACAACTCCCAAATGCTCCCTTCCTGAAATAGAAGTAGAAACATTAGCACTGTCAGGTTGCATTGAATCGGGGACTTCTAATTTTGCACTATTCAGCAAAACTTGGACAAGAGGTCGTCGCTTGTCACGTCTCTTGACCAAACATTCATCACTCAACTCCTCATGTGACCTTTTCCTTGTGTCTAAAGAATGTTTACCATTCAAGTGATTTGCATCCATTTTATGACTGCCACTAGGAAGAGCTTGAGCACTATGGTCAACAATGGGTTTCCGGGAACCATTTAAAGCAGTAGAAGGTGAAAGTTTAGTCTTTATAGGGACAGTCCTGAGCCCAAAGTCCTGCAAGCCCCTCATCCGAGGTGTAACATCAGAATGATCCTCTTCCCCACTGAGGTGATGATTTCCCTCTTTGGATTTTTGAGAAGACAAAAGACCACCTATAGTCTCATTCTTATGGGACACATCTACTCTCTTAGATAACTGATTTGATTTGGGATTTCCAAGTTTTACACTATCAATTCCAAGACTTTCTGAAGATGTAACTAACCCCTTTTTGACTGCACCAGATGGCTTATTGATCGTGCGATCAGAAGCTATACCTAACTTTCCTGGCTTCTTCGACTGCTGCTTTTCAAGTTCAAGTGCATGAAGAATAGCATCTTCCCGACGCGCATACTTCTCTCTTTTCTTTATAGGCATGCCCTGTGAGGACTCTGCCCTTTCAATACAATCATCAAACTCGCCACACCTAAATGCCTTCACACGTTTCGATTTCTCTAAATTGTACCAATCCCTGAAAAGTATACACAACATAGAATATCTTACAAAAAAAGAATCCCATAAAAACCAAAAAAAAAAAACATTTGAGTCAAGAAAGAGCCATAAATTTATATCTGCCGACTACATGTATTACACATTTCAAAATCCCATTATCAGTTATTCTTTTGTAACGAGGATATATACAAAAACCCAATAGCCTTCATTATTTGTTTCTAATCTAGATTGTTTCTAAAATCATATCAATCACTAACTACCCAAGAGGGATAGCTCAAGGTCTGTGGATTGAGTCCATCCTCGGTACCTACATAACAATTGCTATGATTTTCTAGTCCTAGTTTCAAAGGAAAGTTGTTCTCATCTTATGAAGAAACTTCATACGAGATTTGCCGCAAAAAAACTTCTAATGAAAGGACTTGCTATTTGTTTCAAATCTAGATTATTTCTAAAATCATATATCAATCACTAACTACCCAAGAGGGGTAGCTCAACAAAGTCTGAGGTTTGAGTTCGTTCTAAGTACCTACATAACAATTGCTATAGATTCTTGTTCCCCAAGTATTCTAGGATTGGCGGGGATCCTAGTTTCAAAGCAAAGTTACGAGGCTCATCACGAAAAAACTTCTAATAAAATGAAAGGACTTGCAATTTGTTTCTAATCTAGATTGTTTCTAAAATCATATAATCAATCAAGAACTACTCCCACTATAGTTCTTCCACCAATTTGGATTCTAATATTGTCAATGTTTTCCAACAAAGAAAATCAATTCTCTACAACTAAACTCATTATAACCCAATAATTTGTGTTCTAATATTTTCTAACCAAACAAAACACTCATTACAAAATCATCAAATTTGTTAGGTATCAAAAAACTAAAATCTTAACAAAGAGAGAATAGAAACATACACACTGGCATCTTCCCTGCCAAGAAGCTTAACCGGAGTCCCTGAACGAGGCGATGTAAGATGCGAAGCCGAAAGCTCATCAGGCCCAACTATCTTCCCAGGCCACCACGAACCATTCCTCCTCCGCACCCAAACGATCGATCCAACACTGAACTCAACAGTACCCGAATCCGTACTCCCCATAACAACAAAAACAACCAATCTCTCTCTCACTCTCTCTCTCTCTCTCTAAAACCTAAACGAAAACCACCACCGGAAAAGGCAACGACGGCGACTCAACCTCCGGCGAAGAACAAGAAGGAACGGAGGATCCGAAAGGGGCCGAGTATGGAGGATCCGATTATACGAATTCGGATTAGGGTTAGGGTTTCCATTCAGAAAACTTAGAATTGATTTTCCATTGGAGTCTCTCTCTTCTCTTCTTCTTCTTATTTTTTTTTAATTAATTAATTAATTTTTATTTTTATTTATTATTATTATTTATGTACCTGATAAAACTGTTTTTTTTCTCCCTTCTTCTTTGTTTCTCTCTCTTAATATTTATTTTTTAAAATAAAAATAATAATAAAAAAAAATATGTAAGCCCAGAAAAAAGCTTCACTTCATATCTTTGAGTTTGGTTTGAATAGGGTGACGTGGCGTGATATTACTAGTGCTGAGCTGGAACAACGAGTTTGAGTGAGTTTCAATCTACACAACACATTCTTCTCCACGTGCTATCTTAATGGGCCCTCTGATATTATGGGGCCCAAAAAGAATTTCCTTTTTTAAATAAATTAAATTTTATGAAAAAAAATGGAATAATTACAAGCAAATGTAAAATAATTATATTTTTAGAAAATATTTTTTTACATTTTTACGGTTTTTTAAAAAATAATACGAAAACAACATAAAATTAACAAAAAAATTACATAAAAGTAACATCAAAATAACAACAAAAAAATAACATACAAATAACAAAAAATTAACAACAAATTAACAAAATTACAACATAAAAAGACCATATTTTCTGTAAATAAAATCAAAAAATTGTAAAAATATTTAAAATTCCGTAAAATCGTATTTTTGTAATTTTTGTGTTGTTTTTATGTTTTCATAAAATAATTCCAAAAAAATTCCTTATTTCTAAGCCCAAAACTGTTCGGCCCAGTTAACATCCTTTTCCTTTTCCATTTTCGTATATTGAAATTAAACAGGCGGGAAGAAGAAGAACTTTGTTTCATTTTCTTTTCTGCTTCATACACACAGCTCTCTCTCTCTCTCTCTCTCTCTCTCTCTCTCTCTCTCTCTCTCTCTCTCCGACTGTAAGTCTCTCCTTGAATTCTCTATCTGTATTTTAATGGCGTTGATTTCTGATTCAGATTCATTGTTGTTTACGCTGTTTCAAGGCATGAAACTATGGTGTTTGTATTTTTAAGTTGTATTGTTCGTCTTTTTTTCCTTTTTAAATGATCTTATTTTCTTACCAAGTCATAAATTAAGGCCGAGACTGAAATTCGCTTTCGTATGATCAAGTAATTTAGTTGAATATTATTACAGATTTTTTTATTTTTCTTATCTTTCCAAATCGAGGCATATCTAATTATTTGAAGTAATGAATTAGGGAATTAAGCTCTAAATAAGTAAATATTTAATGTTTGATTAATTTAACAAGTGTTAATTTGCATTTACTTGTTATTTTTAAGCTTTTGTGTAATTTAATTTCTGAATTGGCAATGCTTTTGTTTTCAATTGCAGGTGGATTTTAATGTGATTGTAGTATTAAAACTGGGTTTGAATTTGGTAAACGATGGGTGTGGAGAATTACCATGTAATTGAACTTGTAGGTGAAGGGTCATTTGGGAAGGTATATAAAGGAAGAAGAAAATTCACTGGCCAGGTATAAACATTATCTTGGTTTCCAAGTCTTGGATTTTTTTAATGTCTCTTTGTTTGTATTTTGCTTTGAAAAGGTTTATCTTGGTTTTTCAGACTGTTGCCATGAAATTTATTATGAAACATGGGAAAAGTGATAAGGATGTTCATAATCTGAGACAGGAAATAGAGGTAATAGACTCACTTTAATTTGGTATTGTTGTTGTTACATAGGAATTTTCTTGATGGTTTTTGAGTATTTGGTGTTTGCATTTTTTTTCGAATGTCAGATTCTACGAAAGCTGAAGCATGAAAATATCATTGAAATGCTTGATTCCTTTGAAAGCCCTCAAGAGTTTTGTGTTGTCACCGAATTTGCACAGGTAATAATTTCGTATTCTATTAGTCCAGACACTTGTAGGCTGCAAACACAGTGGATAAGTATCTGAATGATAACTTTTTCTATTACTTACTTAACAGGGTGAATTATTTGAGATTCTTGAAGATGACAAGTGCCTTCCCGAAGAGCAAGTTCAGGCGATTGCAAAGCAGTTGGTATTTCATCACTAGAAATGTTGATTCATCTTAATTTTATTCAAAGATTTTGTTATTAAAGGCATTGGGTTTATTTTTTGTTCAAAATGTTCAAGTAAAGCTTTTCTCTGAGAGAAAACAAAACTGTTGAAATTTGCAGGTGAGAGCGTTGCATTACTTACATTCCAACCGCATAATCCATCGTGACATGAAGCCTCAAAATATTTTAATCGGAAAAGGGTCTATTGTTAAGGTTCATCATTCAGAAATAATCTACATTATTGTTTTAGTGACATTTTTTTAATGACCAAGACAAGACAATATTACCTTGTTCCTGTTGTCATATTATTAATTTTCTTTTCTGCTATCAATAAGCTTTCTTTTAACTAGTTACTTCAGATTTTATGTAACCTTTGTATACTCATTTTTAGATGATAACTTGTTTGCTTTCTAAATTGCCGGCAGCTTTGTGATTTTGGGTTTGCACGAGCTATGTCTATGAATACTGTTGTTTTGCGATCCATAAAAGGTAAGGTTATACTATCTTAAATTCCTAATGTTCCTTTTATGATTTTATTTTGGTAAGTGTCAGCAAATTGATGATGTAACACACTTGTTGACCCTATGGACTTCTGCCTCTCTTTATCAATTTCTTCTTTTCTATTCCAGGCACTCCTCTGTATATGGCTCCAGAACTGGTACGAGAACAACCCTACAACCACACCGCAGATTTGTGGTCACTTGGTGTCATACTGTATGTATAACTCCTTGTCTTCTTCATACATGTCTAGCAATTTCTGTTCATTTTAGCTTGTTTTTTTGTAATTATAAGTTGAAAAGATTATATCAAAGATATTCTTGATAAACCTTTTTTGAGAGTTTTCCACTCAGACCCAAATTATTGATTGTTCCAATATGCCAATATCTTGATGGTTATCCACTCAGACCAGACACTTGTGTAAAAAAAACGAAAAAATACCAACCAAAGTTACACTCTAAAATTCTAAATGAACACTCCTAACTTAGAAAACAATTGACAAAAAAAAAATCCATTATAACATATTTTGCATTGCAGCAATTTGGCACATTTCTTAGTCTCCTTTGCACCATCAAAGGACCTGATAAATATAAATATCTGTTGAAACCAATTAGAATTTTACATGAGTAATAAGCTTAATCATTAGTATTTCTGCTAGCTGTGTTGTTTGTTTCCTCTACCCCTGATTAATTTTTCTTCTTCTTTCAAACTATAATTCATGTAATTGACAGGTATGAATTATTTGTTGGCCAGCCTCCATTTTACACAAATTCTGTATATGCACTCATCCGGCACATTGTTAAGGTTCATTCTGTCAAACTTAAATGACTATTGGTAATAAGTTGCTAAAGAACCAGCTAACTTGACATGTATTGTGCCAGGATCCAGTTAAATACCCTGACAACATAAGTGCAGAATTTAAAAGTTTCCTCAAGGGATTGCTAAATAAGGTTGTCTTTTATGTTAAAAAGGGTTTTGATCTGACAATAGTTTCATTTATATTTTTCTTCTGCCAATTATTTTGTACTAAGTCTTTGTTAATAAATGACAGGTGCCACAAAATCGATTGACATGGCCTACTCTTCTTGAACACCCTTTCATAAAGGATTCGTCAGATGAACTAGAACCCAGGCCCCTCAAGGTAGTTATATTTCGAACACGATGATATTAAGCGGACATTTGGTAAAGTAAAAAATTCCTATTCTTCTATAGAAAAGAGATGGGAAAAAGAACTGCAGTATTAGCTTATATGTAAACTTTTCCCAGGAAATATGTCCTCCAGAAGCTAGAGAGGCAGCATGTGCAAACGGAGGAAGCACACTTCATCCATCAGCTGGTTTGGCTTTTATAGTCTTTGGTTGTAAGCCCTCTGTTTCTTCAAATGTTTAGTTCTATTTTAATAATTTGAATCTCATGTCCTAGGTGAAAAAAACTCTCCTAATTCTTCAGAGAAAAGTAATAGGCTGAACATTCAAAAAGAGGCTCAATTTGATGCTCCTGACTCTACCATCAACAACTCTTCACCTCGTGAGGATTTCCCAGGATTTGCAAGTCCTAATGATGTTAAACCAACAGGTAGATATTTTCCGTGGAAAAATTAAAATAATTTAAAATGTAGAAGAGAGCAGGCTAGCATCTATACTCCTTGACTTTTCATGCTACAAGCTTTTCTCTGCATGTAGCATGGGGTATGTAGTAGTAGATGAAATGAATGACTAAAAGTCATAAACTCTTAAATCCTATCTTCAGTACTAGGACCGGCCTCGTTTGCTTATTTTATGTGACACTGGTAAATTGTAGTGAAAGTATATATTATTTTCAGGCTGCCAGACATTAGACAGATTAGAGAATAACTCTCGCACAGTCAAAGGGGCACAAATGATTGGTCAAGATAATGAAGCATTAGTACATGTTTTACAACCACTGAAAGTATGGTCTAAGGGATCTCAAAGTCCTTGCAGGTAAATTTAGTTAAGCGCCTTACAACCATTAGTTATTTCATGGTACTTTATGCTTATTTGGACTGTTTATGAAGACCATGATTCATTGACAATTCATGCAGGGATCAAGACATTCTTTTGTCAAACCAGTCACTAAGAATTCTATCAAACGTAGTTGCAGCTGGTGCCTTATGTTCGAATGAACTTCTTGATGAGATAATACATGAGCTTCTTGATTTCACACACCATGTTGTTTGCTTGAAATCATCTGAACTTATTGACTTAATAGCAAAGGTATGCGTTCATTTAGAAAAATATGGTTTTCCTTTGTTTCTCATTGGCATTAACAGATGATGCTGGGCTTATGCAACTTTAATTTAATTACAGAGTTTCTCGATCATCAAAATTTTGGTAAACAACAGAGGAAGTAGCGTTACAGATTCATGGTTCAGGCAATGGGTTTCATTAACAGAAACTTTTGCACAGGTTTTTTTTTATTATTATTATATATTTATTGCGTGTTTGGCTGCATTGACCGGTGATAGCTGGAAACAATACAAGTATCTTTAATTGGCATCTTGTTAAATATGTAGGTTGTTGCTTACAAGGAAGATGCATCTGGAAAAGTCTTGTATGAATCCACTGCTTGCATTACTGTGATGTTAGCTTCAGTTGCTGAAGACCTAAAAGCATTTTATTCCGGCTCAGGTTCTGAGGTCAAATCTACTGCTATTGAGATACTCAAACAGATTCTTGGTCATGCTAAAACATGTGGTTTAGTGGATCTTTTGTGTCTCTGTTTGGCTATTTCGGGCGCAAGTTTAATCTCAGGTTCTTCTGATAAGCTTCGTGCTGCTTGTGAATCATGTCGAGCTATTTGGTCACTTATTGAAGCATCAGAAATTTTTTACATGAAAGAGAAGGCCTATCAGTTTCCCCTCAGTGCTCTACAAACCTCTAGGCTCCAACTTGAAAATAGCAACCCCGATGGTTCATTGTTTGGTATTGAATCAGTTAAGATTGTTGATGCAGTTACAAAAGTATTCCTTGGATCAAAGGCAGTACAGGTTGCTCTTTATTACTGCCTTCAACAACGTCTAGAGGCTTCATTATGTGCTGCCATTCAGGTCTCCGTCTCCCATCCTAGTTACCTATTGTTTAGCTTCCTCATTAACCACTTATTTGATCTTTCATTTTCTTTGTTATGAAACCCTTTAAATCTGAAGGAATATTAAATTACTTCTGTTCATATCAAGCTTGCTATTGTCAGCATTAAGAATAACAGTTTCTATTTATGTTTCAGCTCTTGTTGAGGTGTTGTCTCCATAGTCCCATTGTTCCAGGTGCGTTATGTGGCCTGCCCAGTTCCCTACCTATAACAACAGTTGTCAGTGGTGGAGGAGATGGCACCATTATTTCAGAGATATTCTCTATATTGGCCTTTTGTACTTCATCCTTCAAAAATGAGGTACAAACAAATGAAACAAGTAACACGAAGTGTAAATTTACCAAACCTGCTGTTCTAGTTCAACATTCTTGCCTCATCGTTGCAACAATTGCTCAGTGTATAAAGGCAACTGGAAGAAATTCAGCGTTGTTCATGCTTACAACTTCCCAAAAGAAACAAGTTGCTCGACTTGCTGTCCTTGCACACTATTTCTCTTTTGATGATAAAACAAAAATTTCGTTTCTACCTTATTGTGCTTCAGCTATGTTGGCTCTTGCATCCATTCTATCCCTTGAAACTGGGTCTACAGTTGAAACCTCTATCTCTGAAATAGGAGTGCCTTTGATTCCTCGAACTGCTGTACTTTGTGAATGGCTCCAAGTTTCATCAGGCAATCAAGATAAATCTGATACTCATACTACAAATGCTGCCCTCTCATACTGCCATGGTCTTAGGGATGGATGTGTCGGTTTGTTAGACTGCCAGCTTAGGTTGGGGGGACCTTTAGCTGTTAAAGAATTGTGTGCAAGTGGCATACCTCTGCTTCTGATTGATTTGTTAGCTAAATCCCCTTTCAAAGCATCTCCTCAAGGTGCCGAGAGCACAAAAGATCAAGTTGGGCTATCTCCACTTGGAGTAGTATGGACTGTTTCATCAATATGTCATTGTCTTATTGGTGGAGCTGTGACTTTTCGACAGATTATGAAAATCGAACACATCAAGCTCATTTCTGGCTTACTAAGCGATATACATCTCAAGCTTATAAAGCGTTCAGTCGGTCCTGGTGGAGGCAAAGAAGGCATAAGAATAATAATTAATGCTGTTATTGATCTATTAGCATTTCCTCTTGTTGCTATCCAGAATGCTCCCGGCTTGCCGGCAGCCACTGCCTCTGTGAATAGTGGTTTGCTTCTTAATATGGCTTCACCAGGTGGGAGGGTATGCATGGAAGACAAAGACATGGTAAAAGTAATAGAGGAAGACTTGGGAAAGTATAGCGAAATCCTTTCGCAGGTTTGATCTTTTATCCCTATGCTTTTGTTTAACTACTTTGCTATGATCTACAACTTCATCCCTGCATTTATTTCGATGATATATTCTTCAGTTTCGTAACAAAGACTCTCCACAAAGAACAGAAGATCAAACAAGAATGACAAGTTAAATAAGAATGGAGATATCAAAATGAAAGTAATAACCAGAACACAAACTTAAATGTAAAAGAGTTGCTACAAGAGTACAACGACATTATGTGGATCGATCAAGATGACATTGTGTCCCTTGTCTAAGGGTAGATATCTTTATTGATTTGAGATGAGAGAACTGCAATCTGTTGTTACAAAAGAGTAACAGTTACACATTAATGGAGTCTAGCTCCAGTACAAACAAACTCACATGAGAGAAGTCTTCTCCAAGGAAGAACAATCTTTTTAACACCCCTCCTGAACTCTCTCTTTCTCTCTCAATTTACAAATCTGAATTCCTCAAATCTTGGAGCTAAAAGTTATCTTCAATACTATAGAACTAGCATAAGTTTTCCAACTGTCATAACAGAATGTCGGTTCATTCTGCTATGCCTTTTCATGAGATGTCTGAGTAGTAAGCATAGGATCTTAAGTATTAGCTAACTACAACATTCAGTGTTTTGGATAAGAAGTTTTATTGAAGTTTGAAACATTCCAACTGTCATGTCCTAGACGAAAGAAAACCTTTATGCTTCTATGCCTAATTTCTTCTTTATTTTTCAGGTTGGAGTGCCAAGTTTAATTCTTCGGTGTTTGGAGTATGTGGAACTAAAAGATATGGGAAGGCCCGTCGCCTTTGTTGCTAAAATGATACGCACCCCGAATCTAGCACGTGAACTAGTGAAAAAAGGTTTACTGGATCCAAATAGGTGGAGAAGATTGCTTGATTCTTCATGCCCAAAAGAAGTCACATTAGATGCTCTAATGATTGTTTCAGATTTAGCTCGTATGCACAAGGTTAGATATGGCCCAAAACAGTAGTTGTATTTCAGAATCTCACTATAGGTTCTATTGGAAGGGCAACAAACAAAACTTCAATGCTCTAAGTTCAGATTTTTTTGTATGTTTCAGATATTCTATGAGTACATCGACAGAGCTTCTGTGTTGCAGTACTTGAAGGAATTTCTTACTCATGAAGATCCCAATGTACGTTCAAAAACTTGCAGTGCTCTAGGCAACATGTGCCGAAACAGCCCCTACTTCTATGAATCATTTGTAAGTATAAACACTAAACTGTTTTGGCTTTTTCTCTATGAAAGATATATATATATATAAATATTCTTTTAACCGAAAGTAATGTTCCAGGTAAGGTATCAAATCATCAATCTCCTTATTGATCGATGCTCCGATCCAGACAAACGCACAAGAAAATTTGCATCCTTTGCTGTAAGTTCTTCTGCCAGTAAAGACTATTTCCTTCAAACAAAAACATACCTACATACGTGCATTTTCTCTTTGCAGATAGGAAATGCCGCGTTCCATAATGACACATTATATGAAGAGCTAAGAAGATCCATACCTTATCTTGCCAATCTTTTGCTTTCAATTGAAGAGGACAAAACCAAATCCAATGCTGCAGGCGCATTATGTAACCTCGTTCGCCATTCCAATAAGCTTTGTGAAGACATTATATCCAAAGGAGCCATACAGGTTTTTGTAAACATATCAAAATTAAAACATATTTTTCATTTAACAATTTGCTTAATGAGTTGTTTTGCTCGCGTTTTGTGATGCTGCTGCAGGCGGTATTGAAGTTAGTATCGGAGTATTCATCATCAGCAGTAGCGCCAAGGCCAATCCCTGGTCCCGGTTCTCTAAACGAGTCACCACTAAAGGTAGCTCTTATCGCACTATCGAAAATGTGTGCACACTCACCCTGCAGGCAGTTCCTCCGATCATCCGAGCTATTACCAATCATCAAACAACTCCAACAATCCCCCGAAAAAGAAATTTCCAAGTATGCTTCCGACATCACAACCAAACTTTTTTAATAGTTAAAAGTAAAATTTCATCATGTGATTTTATTCTTTCTTACACACATCATCAGCAACTGCCGTTGTTGCTAGAAGTTAGGCCTAAAAGTAGTCTTTTTTTCAATTTAGTGCATAAGATTCTCATCATCATATAAGTTTCTCAACCCCCTTTTCTTTTTTTCTTTCTCTCTTAAAAATCTAGTCTTGTCTTGTCTTGTCTTGTCTACTTTTTTCTTTGGATGCCTAAAACCTACGTAATTGACTATCACATTCACAACACTGTGACTCGTTTGGTCAATCTCTTAAATGGCCTAGTAAAATTAAAATCTCCCATGTGCAATCTTGATTCTTTAGTGCCATTTCTAGGGTCTAAAATCCTATTTTTTTAATTTATTATTTGTTGGTTTCGACAGACTGCAATCCCAACCAAAAATTTTATGGTATTGAATCATGTGTCCCAAAAAAAATAAAAAATTGTTTATTGGCTCAATAAGTAAAAAGTTATTTAGTCTTCCTAGTAAGTCAGAAAATAGGACCGTTATAACAACCTACTGAGTTAGATTAGACAATCCTCACACTCACAATTACCATGTGCATTATTTTTCTTTAAATTATTTGGATAATGGAATGGTATAAAATAAAGTTATAATATTTTGGTGTAACGGTATTTATATAGGTGTAGAGTTGTAATCATTATTCATATTCATATATACAAATATTACAATGTTTTTAAAACCAAACCAAATAATAAATTATAATTACACCAAACCAAACACAACATAAATTCGTTATTGAAATGTTAAAATGTATTTTTGTGAAATGTAATATCAGTATTGATACAATTTAATATTGAGTCTTAAATATTTTATTTTTTTAAAAAGGGAGTTATCTAATAGTGGTTTTAGACACTTTAGTATCTTATAGCAATGATGTTATTGAATTCTTATGGTGTTGTTGGAACAATGGAAGGTACTTGTAATAGGTAAATTTCCCACTATAAATTCAATAATTGCACTTCTGACTTGACAATGAAAATTTTACCCTATTGGACTGGCCAATGTACTGCTCTGCTGCTTGTACATTATGTACTATTATCACCTATCGGCATTCAAAGTTGGGCCATCACTTAGTTTTTCTGAGTTTTCACAATTATTTGTGAAAATGCCAATTTTGTGTACCAGACTTTGTCATCTCTTAAATCCTCTTTAGTTATTTTCAAGAGTGATTGTCTACTTTTTTTACTATTAAAAAGTAAGAAAAATTAATGTTTGAAAAGTGAAACTCAACTCAGTGCCAAAAACTTATAGTGAAAATAGTGGGGCCACACTGGAAGAATCAAGAAAGAAGCCAAACCACTTGGGGCACTTTTGGGCTTTTGGGGAAGAGCATGAAATTAAAAGACTCATTTGAATGAAAAAATTGAATGAAAAATTGTGATGATTGAAATGTGTGAATCAGCTTTCAATTTTAATGCACCATGTGTCTAATTCTGTCCAAGGATAAATAATTTAGTGGTATTATATCTGGTACTAATATTAAACATGCCTATTTAGTACGATGAATTCAAAGTAATTTGATTATTTAGAATAGTAAAATAAAAAATATTTAGTTAAATTATTGTTAATTGAATTATATTATTTAATTGAACACGATAAATTATTGTGAAAAAATTTATAAGTTATTAAATATATTAAATCCATTGTATTAAGACAAAAAGTAATGTTTAGAACCATAATTGTAAATACGTGCGTATTGGGTCAATCTGGCCCATATTTTAAAATAGAGTGCAATAATATGGGTTGTGTCGTGCAGACTCATAAAAGAAATATAGTTTGTGTCGTGCCAACTTTTTAAAGGGTGAGCATGGCACGACTTGTGTTTCATAAATAGATCAGTTTGTTTTTCTATACCGGTTTGAATTGAGATGAGTTAAGAAATATTTTTTTTTTTTATCTATTAATCAAAAATATCTTTATATTATATTTTATTAAAAGGGGCTTTTTTCATTTTTACACTTTAAACCAGTTTTTTTTTTTGTATTTTTACGGAATTCTACATAGAAATCCCTATTGCAACTAGCGCTGCAACCTAAATTGCAACAGAAAATCGTACAAAAACCCCTATTGCAACTAACGCTGCAATCACTTTAGAAACCCAAATCGTAAATTTGAAAAAAAAAAAAAAAAAGTTTAAAAAAAATAGTATATGGGATAACTGTGAGTAAGTTGTTTAATATACTCTCACTCTATTTAAGTTTAGCACATAATTTACATTAACTTAAGGGGTATAATTGGGATATCATCTATAAAAGTGAATATATCTTAAAGAATATACAAATAAAGATAAAAATTGAAATAAATAAAATAAAAAAGGTATATAATCTATTTTTTTTTTCCACTTTTTATTATTGTTTTACAATTATTGAGTTGATCACTAAATTATATGTATTTTTTATAATTTTAATTATTTTTATGTTATTTTGAAATAATATTTTATACATAATTACATATAAAATTAATTAGAATTTGTATATTTATTAATAAATACGTAATGTATTATTATTATTATTATTATTATTATTATTATTATTATTATTATTATTATTATAATTTTTTAATGTATTTTATTTATTATTATTATCAAATTATAGAAATTTTTAACGTGTCGAGTCGTACCAATTTACAACACTGTCTCAAATTATGTTTAAGCTTATATTTTTTTTTCTATAATATCATGCTTGTAATTTTTGAATTTGTGTAGTCTCAAAAAATTTAATCCGTATATACAAAACTATTTGGAACCACTCTTTTAAAAGGGAGATTATCTATAAGATTATCATCTTATAGATAACCTTATTTCAACAATAATAATTTTCCTAAACTTAAAAAACATATACTAAACTTAGCATTAATTTTTACCTTTTCAAAAATGAAAAAAGCACTTAGCTTTTTCAGCCATAAAATCAAATCAAATCAAATATCCACTATTTTAACAAGAAAAAAAAATAACCCAATGTTCCCCAAATAGACATATAGGCATGCATAACCACAATCCATAGCCCTAGAGCAGTAGTAGTAGTACTACTACTAATACCACTAATATTAGAAGTAGTACAATACATAATTACATCGTTCTATTTCGATGAAAATAATAGTGAATAATTTATCCAATTAGAAAGTGACACCTGTACAAACTACAAAGCTCCCTACCACTGCAAAGTGTTAACCGTAGAGGAATCTCGTGCAGTTAATAGATTGGTCCAAACTTTCACCCTCTCATACGTGTCCACTCCTCACATACTGTTTTTCTGTTATTATTATTATTATTATTATTATTTTAATTTAAAGACTAATTTGTAATGTGAATACATAAATTTAACTATTGGATTGCTAATTAATTAGTAATTTTTACAGTAATAATATTTAAGTTATATTTTTAAAACTTTCATGAGTACTTAACCGTTAAGTGTCAAATTATTATTTACATGTTATTTTTTATTAGTATATTTAAATTAATTTAACTAATATTTTAAAGAGTAATTTACTGTGTAAATACTTAAGTTTAATTTTTGGTTGTAGATAAATATATAAATAATTTTTTAAGTAATAATATCTAAGTTATATTTCTAAAATTTTTATAAATACTTAGTTGTTAATTATCAAGTTATTATCCACGTCTTATTTTTTATTAGTATATTTAAATTAATTTTGAAATAAAAATAAAAATATAATGACATGGACTAATTAAAAATTGACACATGATAATTTATCTAACATTTAACAGTTAAGTACTTATAAAATTCTAAAATAATAATTTAAATACTTATTTATCCAAAATTAAACTTAATATTTATACCTAAATTACTATATTTTAAATTCCAAATAAAATATAAACAAAAAATACATGGGCTTTACAAAATCAACAAGTTTTTTTACTTGCTTTGAAGAACTTCAAGAAGGCCATCATGATAATCATCTATCTTTCCTTATTACTTTCTTTTGTTTTTAATTTATTCTATTATTTATAAATTTCTCTTTGCATGTCAATCTATTCTTTTTCTTTCCCCTTTTCTTCCTTTTCTCTTCCCAAGAAACAAAAGTAGCTACTTTTAAATTTTTATTTTTATTTTATTTTTTAATTTATTTACATGAGAGCAAAGGAAGCAACTTTGTGTAGATTCCTCATTGGTGAATTTAACTTTACCTTTTTTAATATATATTTTTTATTTTTGGAAATATTCTAATTCTTTTCCCACCTTAAGTCCACTACTTTAATATTAAATTCCAACCCCCCTTTTTTCAATGAAATATGATAATTTATTAACCCCTAATTTAGTATTTACAATTTACTAATATAATATATAAAACTCATTTAAATATCACTATCATTTAAACAAAAAAAAAAGTTGTGATATAACTCTTATATAGTCTAATTAATGTTTATATTGAACACCACACTACAAGGACTCTACAAAATAATTTAATGTTTGGATTAGTATTTAATATCTAATAACAATTACAATTTATATAAAAAAAAATATAATTATTTATATTAGTGGTGACCAATTTACCAAAAATACCATCAATGAACTTTAAAATGATTCTTTCTAACTAAAGTGGTCCCATAATAATAAATTATCATTTTTTATATTTTTGAAGGGATAATATTATCAGATATTTGAAAATTTAAAAAATAAATAAGTGAGTTTTATGTTTTTGTGTGTGTGTGTCAGAAAAGTACATTAACATATCATAATAAGTGAAGTGATAAGTTTTTGTGCTTATCAAAGTGTTTTTTAAAGAGACAGCTATAGCGCACTAACCTAAGACAATGACCTGTTTGATTTTTTTAATGGATAATCTTTTTTTGTGTGAGTAATTAAAATTCCTAGAATAACTAAAATCACTTTTATAATTATTTTTTAAAATTATTTATTTCTAAATTAAGAAAAGTACTACTTCTACTGTGGGCTTTGGTTGGTGGGTCCTACTTATTTATTTGTTTTAATTAATTTAAATTATTTAGAGAAAAATATCTGTAGTTCTGTACGAGGTAGGATGACGTGGTCACTTGGGGATCGAACTTTATTTGATAAGACAATTTTACCCTTTGGAAAAAAAATTGAAATTAAAATAAAATTGTGTTTTTGATGAAAGTTTGTGTGTTTTTGATTGATAGATGATGATGATGATGACACCGAAAGCAACATGTCAACAATTTTGATGAGGAAAAAATATATATATTTTTTATCTCTTTTTCCGACATAACTTTAAAATAAATTTTTTAAATAATTTTAAAAAATGTTGGTGTGAGATGGTGTGTTCTTATTCAAATAAAAAAATAAGAGAAATACTAAAAAGTGCCTAGCACTACTCTAAAAATCTAAAGGAACTTGTATCTGGGTAGGGATGGATGTAAACTCGTAAGCTACCGAGTGTAACGATAATCGTCTAGGTCTTATTGTGAAATAAGAAAGTTCCCCTGCCACAACAGATAGGTTGGTTCCTCTGTCGTCGTTAAGGAGCTCTTAGTGAGGAGACCTTAAGTTGCTAAAATAAACGCGATGGGAGGATCGAACTGTAAAGTATAATTTTGAAAAAAGATTATTGTCAACATGTAGAGACATTTATTTGGCCCTTCCTTTTTCTCGAACTTCGTGAAGAACTCCATTCTATCTCGCCCTTGTTGTGAACAAAAAAAGTGGGGTTGTGCCCTAGTTGTACACTCCCTTCCTAACATCTCTTATTAATTTTGAACTTTGTTCACGGAGGAACTAAATTTTTGACGAGCCAACCCTTTTTTATGTGCTTTCCCCTGAAAGGAAATGAGTTGCTCCTTTTGGCTCTATTATATCACTATTGTCTATGGGTGTGATTAGATATTGCGTCTTACATAATTTAATTTAATAAGTCTTATAGAATTTTGTTAACAATTTACAAGATTTTACCTCTAAGTGACGTTGGGCACTACTGATATCTCGTAACAATGCTCAATAAAAATATATATATCATTAATAATCGTCAATAAATTAGATATTTCAAAACTAATAAGTAATAGTACTGTATATAAAAATGTGTGTTAAACCTTATAATTAATGATTAAAGGACAAAAATAAAAATAAAAAATAGCACTAACAAATTTGACATAAATTTTAGCATATGTAAAATTGTTATAATTTTTAGCATGTGTCAAATTTAGTAGGGCTGAATATTTGGGTTGGATTTGACTCAGCCAGTCAACCCATCCAAACTCGATCGGTGAAACCTGTTATTAAAGAAAACATATATAGATCGGACGGGTTAGGTTGAACCTGTAACTAGTAAATGGGTGGCTATGGGTTAGTGTTTTTAAACACCCACAGGTCGAGTTGAACCCGCACCCACCCGTAAACTTTAAGATAATATATATTATTATATTATTTTATTTTTAAAAAGTAAAAAACACTTTTGTTGACCGAGGTTTTCGGCAACCAATATAATAATAATATTTAAGAAAGCTATAAGGAATTAATGAGAGAGATTTTTACGTGGTTGGGGCATTAATGAGCCTTAGTCCACGAGTCTGTGTATTTATGAGTGTATTTATTACAGAGAATGTATTTGGTGGTTTTCCTCTCTAGTTTTTATGAAACCCAGAATTCTTGACCCATGCCTTAATGAGTTTGGGGGGTATTTATAGTGTTTTTGTGGGGTGATCCCTAGAATTGAGGTACATGTCTTTCTGTAATTTTCAGTAAAGGCACACATTCCTAATGGATACATCATAGGAAATGCATGGTTTAATCCCTAGGCTTTTTAGGGGTTTAATGGACGTAATCCTTTATCCGTTCTTGATTGATGTGATTTCTCATAAAGTAGTTGTCACTAGGCTTACTAATCATAGTGTAGTAGCTGCAGAAAGGGAGTTACGCCGTCAGACTTTAAGACATATGGCAGTTTCAATACGCCTCCTCCCATGCGGCATTAAATGCGAGATGACTGTTCAGATAGGATCTGACACCTCCCGGAGATGCTTTGTTGTAGCTTTGCTCTCCGGGAGTATGTGAAACTCAGATGCCTTCTCCGGGAGGCATGTTAGATGCTGATCCCCTTGACTAAAGAGACTTAGCTGAATTATCCCAACGTCAAACCCCTTCAGTCTACGTGTCTCAATCCGGTTAATCCACGTATTTTGGACAAAATCAGGGGCAACAACTTTAAATGTAAAAAGAGAAACCTAGATTTATTATTGGTCACTCATCTCTTACTTCACTTTTTATTTCGAACGACACAGCCCCGAGCCCCCCTCACATCTCACACTCTCTCGCCTCCTTCTATCGATTACGAACGAACGACACATCCCTCCCTCCCTCCCTCTCTCTCCCTCCTTCCCCCATCTCTCTCTCACCCTCCTATAGGCGCAGCCCCAATGACTAAGTCGCCCTCTCTCTTTCTCTCCTCCTCTTTCGACGCAACCCCAGCGACTCAGCCCCCTCTCTCTTTGTCACCTCCTCTCTCGGCGCATCCCCAGGGACTTAGCTGCCACCTCATTGTTGCCTCTAGGTTTCTATCACCTCATTTTCTTTCCCTCTTTCAATTTTTTTAGGGTTTATAACCCTATAGATACTATATCTCATAAAAACAAACAAAAAAAAAAGCAAAACCCGTGACCTGCCCGTGTAACCGGTGACCTGTACCCGATCAAACTCGTGGTATTCCAAGTGGGTACGGGTGCACATTTTTCACCAAATCCCATAAATTCAAAATTTGGCCAATTCTCTTGTTATTCAGCCCTAAAATTTGGCACAATGCACCATCAAAGAGCCAATTTTTTTTAATGTGTCAAACTATTGTATTATATGACTAATTTGACGCTTTATTAGAGATGTTCTTATGTGGTATTTTATATTTTACTAAAATACTAATATGGTACTTTATGAATAATGCTTATTTGAAATCTTTAATTATAAATTACACACATTTAGTATCCGTCCAAAATTAGTAAGCAAATGTTATCTGACAAATATGTTTTAACTTATACGTAATTAAGTAATTAAATAATTAAATAAACTTAAATTCCACTTGCAGTTTTGTCTAGTTTATAAAAAAAAAAAATTATCGAATTTAAATAGTCTAAATTTAAATAAAATACAGTAGTAATAAGCTTATTAGAAATATAAAATATAAAGTACATAATAAATATTTATCTTTTTCCAAATTGTGTAAGGTATATGTAATATTGAATTATATTGTAATCCATATTGTATTAAATTATATTAATACTATTATTTAGTGAACTAATACATGTTGTCTTGATGTTAACAACCTTGCTTTGTACCAAGAAATCATGGGTTGAAATTGAATCCAACATAGAAAAGGGCTTTTTTTATAAATATGGAATTTTTTAAATGTATTTTGAAAAATATGGACATTTAATGGAAAAATTTAAAATCTGGAAAAAAAATTAAAAAACTTAAAAAATGGAAAAAATAAAACACCTATAAAAGAATATTTCCATTTATAAAATCCACACCCAAAATATCTAAACTCCATCTATTCTCTATCGTGGCTTGCATTCTTCTATGCAATTTCCTTTATTCTCCTCCAATTTCTTTCCTTCTCCTTTGGTGTGATTATGATTCTTCATCTTAGTGTTCATGTTCCTACTGTCGATGAAGAAAATTAATAAAATCTGAAGTCAAAATAGACAAAGGTAAGAAACTATTGAATTTGATTACATTTTTGACGTAGTTAACCTATTATTTAGGAAAAATGATAAGAAATTTTAATTTTAGGTTTTAATTTTGGTTCTCATAGTAATGTATTGTATTGTGATTGTAATTTTTAACAAAAAACCTCTCATATCTTGAAAAAGTTCACCTTGTAGTTCAATCTTAGGGTTTTATATTGCTTCTAAATGTAACCTGGTACATTACATTTGAATATGGCCTGATACTTTACATTTAAATATGTTTGTATTTGTTGTGTTGTGGTTGCAATTTATAATAAAAAAAAATACCATGTCTTGAAAAAAGTCACCTACTAGTTCAATCTTAGGGTTTTATATTACTTTTGAATGTAACCTGGTACTTTACATTTGAATATGGTTGTGTTTGTTTTGTTGTGGCTGCAATTTATAACAAAAAAATACCATGTCTTGAAAAAAGTTACCTGCTAGCTCAATCTTAGGGTTTTTTATCGCTTTTGAACGTAACCTGGTACCTTACATTTGAATATGGCTGAGTTTGTTTTGTTGTGACTGCAATTTACAATAAAAAAAATGCCATGTCTTGAAAAAAGTCACCTGTTAGTTTAATCTTAGGGTTTTTTATCACTTCTGAAAGTAGCTTGGTACCTTACTTTTGAATGGTTGTGTTTGTTTTGTTGTGACTGCAATTTATAATAAAAAAAATACCATGTCTTAAAAAAAAGTCACCTGATAGTTCAATCTTAGGGGTTTTTATCGCTTCTGAAAGTAACCTGGTACCTTACATTTGAATATGGTTGAGTTTGTTTTGTTGTGGCTGCAATTTATAACAAAAAAATATTATGTATTGAAAAAAGTCACATGCTAGTTCAATCTTAGGTTTTATATTGCTTCTAAAAGTAACATGGTACCTTAGTTTTGAATATGGTTGAGTTTGTTGTGTTGTGACTGCAATTTTTAACAAAAGATGCTATGTCTTGCAAAAAGTCACTTGCTAGTTCAATCTTAGGGTTTTATATTGCTTCTGAAAGTAATCTGCTGCCGTACTTTTGAATATGGTTGAGTGTGTTGTGTTGTGACTACAATTTTTAACAAAAAAAAAAATCATGTTTTGAAAAAGGTCACCTGCTAGTTCAATTTTATGGTTTTCTATTGCTTCTGAAAGTAACTTGGTACCTTACTTTTTGAATATAGTTGAGTTTGTTGAGCTGTGACTATAATTTTTAACCAAAAAAAAAAATCATGTCTTGAAAAAAGTCACCTGCTAGTTCAATTTTAGGGTTTTGTATTGCTCCTGAAAGTAACCTGGTACCTTACTTTTGAATATGGCTGAGTGTATTGTGTTGGGACTATAATTTTTTTTAGAAAGAAACATGTTATTTTAAATTTCTTATAAAGTAACTTGTTAAATGAATTTTATTTTTTTCTTTTTGCTTCAGGAAGTGACCTGGCACCTGTAATTTTCTTGGAGAATGAATTTTATTAAAGCATTAATTTATTATAGAGGATAGTATGAAAGTAACTGCTACTCAAATTACAAAGTGATTGGTGTACATATTCAAGATAATTGTTCATTATTTGATCTTGGGAATTTATTTGATCAAAAATGAAATAAACACTGATTGGGACAATATTGAGATCTCATACCAAGTAGCTAAAAGTGAGCCACCAATCAAGTAACCGTAATTCCAGAAGACTTGTTGATTATACTAATGAAGTTGTTGACTTCATCATTGAAGAAACTACAAGAAACAAAAGAAAAAGGGAGGAAGATAAAACAATCATTGAAACTCACAAGTTGCAAATATTAGTAGAAGGACCATTTTTCAAAGATAATAAATGTTCAAATTTGGACTTTGCTACTTTGTGCAAATAATCTACTACCATGCAAACTGAATTTTGTTTAATGTATGAGTTATGACAGAGTTTTATGAAGAAAGTAATCTGTTCATTTACAAAATAAATCATGACATCTGTATTAGTAATATACCTAGTTGAGTAACGTGTTAATTTGAAAAGTAACCTAGTTGTTGAATTTTAAATTTTGTTTTTGCTTTAGGAAGTAACGTGGTACTTTTACTTTTGATTTTGGTATAGTTTGTTGAGTTTTGATTGTATTTTTGCTCAAATTAACGTGTTTATTTTTGCTTCAAATTGTAACCTGGCACTTTTACCTATACTTTTTGTATAGTTTGTTAGTTTTGATTCTATTTTTGTGTAAAGTAATCACATGTGAATTTTGTAAGTAACCTGAGACATGTATCACTAAATATAATTGACTGTGTTGAATTGTGACTATTTTTTTAATAAATAACCTTGTAATTTGAAAAAGTAACCTAGTAGTTAAATTTTTAGCTTTAATTTTTCTTCAAAAAGTAACATGGTATCTGTAGTGCGTGTTGTGCTATGGTTGCACAAAGTAACGTGTTAATTGGAAAAAGTAACCTGGTTGTTAAATTTTACATATTATTATTGCTTCAGAGAGTAACTTGGTACTGTTAGTTTTAATTTTAATAGTAATAATTAATTCAAATGAAAATCATTCCTTTATAAGTATTTAGAATAAATTTTCAATAATTATTTTTGGGTAAGATTAGTATCAAAAAGTTAATGTAGAATAAAATAATTTAACTAATAAGTCAAATATTTATTTTTGTAATCTAAAAAAAAAAAAACTAACGTGAAACACAAATATATATATTAAATTACAAATTTAATATTTTTAACTAAAATAAAAGCAAATTTTTCTAAAAAATAATATAAATCTTTACAAAATAAATTAACAAAATAAAATATGGCTTTATTTCATAAAAACTTGGACATATGGAAATATAATTCCACACAACTAACTTAAATTAGAAAAAAGCCATAGATTAAGTAAAATCATAATTTCTCCATATTTATCAAACTTGAGGAAAAAAATCCATATTCTACATAATTTCCTCCATAGAAAACCCCTAAAGTGGTAGAGTTGTTATTTTCTTATTATCAATTAGTTAATATATTTAAAAAAAATATTTAGTGCAGTACAAAATATATATTATAAACTAATATTATATATTTGTAATTTTATTTCAAAATAACATCATGTATAACATATATTTACTAAATTATAATATAAATATTGTGTTAAATATTTTTTATAATCATTATTTTTTTAAATATTTTTCTTTTAATTCTAAATTTGATATTGACACTTACATATTGAACTAATTCACATGCTAAACTTAAGTCAAAGTTTGCTACTTGTTGCATTGAATTATAAAATATTAGATATTGGAACTTGACCAAAACAATTAATTATTATTTTAGGCAACTACAATAGACTAGGCTAGAACAAAGTATATATAATTGAGATAGGGCAATTATTGTAATTTATTAATTAATTTATTATTTATATAAAAAATAATTAATAATAGTTATCATTATTAATGAAAGAGGTGTGGTTGTCACTTTCATATTTCCCACCTTCCTATGAAATTGTTTCCAACTCTATAATTAATATAGGAATAGGTTAATTACTAATCTTTCTCCCCGAATTTTGACATGTATTAAATTATGCTCCCTGAATTTTTTTGACCGTTAAAAATTCCCTCTAAACTATTGAGATTGTTAGATTTAAGGACTTTTGTCTAATTTTAGTAAAAAAAATTTAACATGGATGAAAGTTTTAGAGACATGATTTAGTACATATCAAAATTTAAGGGGCATGATTTGGTAGATATCAAAATTTGGGGAGCATGGTTTAGTACATAAACAATCACTAAAACAATAAAATTGAATGAAATTAGACAAAAGTTCTTAAATCTAATAATCTCAATAGTTCGGGGTGAATTTTTAACGGCTAAAAAAATTCAGGGGACACGATTTGGTACATGTCAAAGTTTAGAGAGAAAAATTACTAATTATATTTGATTAAGAAGAATAAAAATATAAAAATAGTAATAGGAAAGAGATTGAGAATAGAAATAAGATAAAATAAAATTTAAAATACATAAAAAAAATTAATTATTTTAAATTTTGTATTAGAATAATCTTTCTTTCTATTTCGAAATCGAAAGTCATTCCATCAATTAAAAGGGTAAAAATATCATTCCATTAAAAATAAAATTCAACTAAATAAGAAAGAGTAATTTGCAGCATAAATACTTAAGTTTAACACTCAGTTGTAAATAAATACCTAAATTTAATTTTTAGCGCTAATAATACTTAAGTTATGTTTCTGAAACTCTATAAGTATCTAACCGTTAAATATTAAGCCATTATATCCACGTGTCATTTTCATATTGGTATATTTGAACTATTTTTTTAAATAATAAAAATTTAATGACTTGGACCAATCAAGAATTACCATGTGGTAATTTATTTAACTAGGTACCTACAGAAGTTTTAAATTATAACTTAAGTATTATTACTGTCAAAAATTAAACTTAGATATTTATTTGCAATTGGAAGTTAAATTTATATATTTATGCCGCAAATTACTCAATAAAGAAATAAAATAAAAATTGTTATATTTCTATTACTTTCTATTTTATTTACCTGCAACCAAATGCTACCTACATAATTTTGGCATGCATGTAAGGTGAGATTCAACATAAATGGGCATATAATAAATATAATAGTAAATACAAGTTTGGTGTAATTGTAACCATTATTTTCAATTCTTATATGTATATGTGTTATGCATTATTAGCTTAAATAATTCCATTCCATACCTGAATAATTTCTGATATAGTTAGCTTTTAAATGTCATGACTTTAAATGTCATTTAAAACTTGTCATACATAATTTGAAAAAAAAAAAAATTAATAAAAAAAAAATATTACTATATATAAAATATTATATCATACTTAATATATTTATTTATTTTTTAAAAAAAAAAATCTCAACCACCAAATACTAAAAATAACAAGTACTCGCTATTATTAAGTTTTGAATACAAATAAGATTTTTTGGCCACCAAATTACATTTTATCCTATTGTTAAAGCGAGTTTGGCCAAAGAATGAACAACATCATTACAAGATTTGTTACAATGCACAAAATTAACATCTTCGAGCCTATTACAAAGACTAAAAATATCATCTAAAACTAGACTCAAAGAAATATTGACAGAAACTTTATTTTTAAATGTAAGCACAATATTCAAGCAGTCATACTCAATAATAATGTTAACATACCCAAAAGAGATGCATTGAATCAATGCTTTGCGGATAGCCAAAGCTTCAACCACTTCAGGAATAAAATAACCATCCAAATACCAACTTACCGAAGCTATAACAATCTTCAAATAATCACGAATCACCATACCTATGCCACTACAATTACCCAAAGAAATAATAGTGACATCCGTATTGACTTTGAGAAAGCCAAGTGGTGGAGATTTCCATTTTAGCACTGCTTGACAAGGGGCTATCCAAGGTACTGACCCGCCAGCAGGGGCGTCCACTACCAACTGACAGGTGGGGGAGCTGCCGTCGAAACCTATTTGTTGTGAAATGATCCAAGGTAATTGTGGGCCTAATGTACAGTGAGTACAAGAGACAATTCAATGTTGTTATTGACCATTTTATTACGTTTGAACCAAATCCTCCAAAGAATCACCATAACCAATTCAACCACATTCTTTAAAAGGATATCAACAAACCTATGAATGAAATCAAGAAAATCCATATAGTGAACAAGTGGATCCCCTACACAAACTCACAAAGTTTCTGTTGGATTTTGTGCCCTAAATAAAACTCATTTCAATATAATCAGATTTACTAATTAATAAAAGATCAGAAATCGTTTTTATGTTGCATGGTTCACATAATTTATATCATGATTATGTTTAATGTATAAATTCTATTAAGTCCATAACATATTTAAATATGTATATATTTGTTCATGATTATAGTGTCGTCAGCATAGTGGAATATAATCATGATTATATGTGCAAAAGTTTAATTCCTATGATTTGTTTGTTCATTAGATTTAGACTGGCATGATAATCAACGATAAAGTATACTTACACCTTGGATAAGTGTTATGTCCTTTCCAAGGTATTGTTGCGATATTTTTGCACACGCAAGTGTACGTATCGTTTAAAGTAGTAGACTCACTAGGAGTGAGGTCGATCCCACAGGGAGTGTAGTTAAGTACGTTAAAATTAAACTTTTACTTCTATTTGGTTAAATAAAAAATAAAGAAAGAATTAAGAATAAGAAACTAGTAAGAAACAATTATACAAGAAAATTGAAAGTTAATAAAAACTAGGGCTTCGATTTCAATTGTTTCTATTGAATATGGCCTAGTATGATTATTTTCCTAATATTAATTTCTATGCAATAGCAGGTTTACTAAGGTAATTTATAGTCTTCTCAGATATATAAATCTCAATTACATCCAAACTTTCTACTCTCGTGATAAATTTAACATGCAACATGCATTAAACACAGAAACCCTATAAGCTATCTAAACCATATAGGTACTCTCGTCCTATATCGAAATTCAGTTATATTCTACTATAGCATATTTGACACTCACTTCTCAGATCTCGCATCAAAATCATAGACAGATAATTGGTGATCAGGCAATTAAAAGTAATTAAGCACAAATAAAATAGAATACATAGAAATTAGGGGAAAATAAATCATATTAAAACCATAAAACAATGTTAAACAATCTCCATCTAACCCTAATTAAATATTTAGCTACTCATGTTTATGAGAGCACAATCACACATATTAACTTTTAGAAAAGAGATGAAAATAGAGAAGAGAAGAATGCTGAAAACTCTCTGAAGAATGCCTCCAATATTGCAGTTGATCTCTCCACTTTGCATCTGTATTCTCTTTGTTTTTCTCTCTAAAATTGCTTGCTGAAATCAACTCTCTTCTGCTCTTTATATAGGCATTCAGGGCTTAAAAAGATGGGAAAATCGCACAAATTTAAATTCCATTCGGATTTAAATTTTTGGGAAACCTCAAACGAGATATTTTTTTCTGCTGCGTTGACTGATAGTATTCTGGTCATAACTCTCTCGATATTGCTCGGAATTGAACGATTCAAGATGTTCTGGAAAGATAAAAGAGAGATCTAGAACTTTCATGTTTTGACTTTTTCCAAAATCGAATCAGAACATCGTCGAATTCAGGATTGAAGTTTCGGTTTTATTTCCTTGCACAATTTTCTCTATTTTAAATATCATGATATTTTTATCTTTTTTTCCATCTTTTTCTCTGATATTTTTCTAATCTTCTTCTATTTTAAATCTGCAAAAATAAAAGATAACAAGCGTAAAAATGCTCCAAACATGATTAAAACTCAATTAAAAATATACTAAACTTAATATAAAATTAATATTAAAAATAACCTAACAAATTCCCCCAAACTAAGCTTTTACTCGTCCTCGAGTAAAACAATAAATAAACATTAAACAAGTCAATCTCCAAAACATGAGTAATTTTCAAGTAGCTTCAATAACATGATTATGAAAAAAATTCACTTATGCCTATAATCCAGAATTTCAGTTCAATTACACCCTTGACAGATTTCAATTTATTTTCATTTAGCTCATGAAACCATAGAATGCAATTAACTAACAATTAAATCACTTTATGCATGCCAATTACAATCATCAATCCACTAACCTAAAATTCTATACGCTTGCAATACTTACCACTCTCCACTAATATAAATTAATGCACAACTAAGAATCAGAAGGTCTTTCTAGGCTTGTAATGTTAGGCTTAGGTAAGGGTAGATGAGATGGTCATTTAGGCTTGTCTATACCATAAGCTTCTCCAATCATGTCACCCAGAATATTTTTCACACAATCCCAATACCCTTTTTCTAATTACTTGAGAGATATTGAATTTTTTTTCAACAAAATTGTAACAACTTTATATTTATCTTTTCTTTTTTTTTTTCTAGATTTGACACTGATTGTCAGATTTTTCTTTTCTTTTCTTTTTTCAAGTTGTTTCCAATCAAATTTTTTTCACATTCTCTCAATTTTCACACTTTTTTCACACACATACAACAAATTTCTCATCCAAATTCCCCCAAACTAAAGATCTACTTATGGTATAATTAGGGTTAAATATTTTGGATATTCATGGATTTATCTTTTTAGGCTCAATATGTGTAGAACAAAGAATAGGTTAAGGCTCAAAAAGGGTAACTAGGATAAAAATTACAAGGATGGCTTGAAAGGCACAATCGATCCAAAAATTGCCTAAATCACTTTCCTAGTCATGCATAATTTATTATTTCGCCTCAAATAGCAAGCAAGCAAGTTTTAGAATTTATTTCAAACAACTTTCCATATGTCCCAATTAGCATACATAAACCAATTCAATTACTAGAAAATTACCTAATATGATTCTATGTTCTTTTAAGTATAAAATTAAAATTAGTCAAGAATGTGATATCACCAAGCACACAGATTTTTCGAAAAAATAAATAAACTTTTCAAATCATGCTGCCTACCTACTTTCTAATTGACTCACATTAAGCAAATTGACTCACAATAATAAAAACTAAAAATTAAAAATTAAAAGACATAAAACTTAAAAAAAAAAACTAAAAATAAAAATTTAAGTCACCCCCCCCCCCAAAACTAAAGTGACACATTGTCCCCAATGTGACATTAAAGAAAAGGGAAAGGAAACTTACCTGAGCGCTACATCAACAAGCGGTTGACGCCCGTAATAAGCGTCATGCAAGACAACTTGAAAATTATTATTGTGCTTGCCTTCAAGCTTGGCAAGCGATGAGTTTGAACAAAAGTCAGCACCAACAACATAAGACTTTGGATGATGAGCTTGGGGAGAAGCCTTTTGTAGCTTGCAGAGGATATAATATGGTGTTGATGAAATATATGGATTCATTGGTGGTTTATTAGTCAATATCATTGATGAAGTCGAATCAATGATGTCATGTTCTTCCTTATCCTCCAATGTCACGGTATCTACACTTTCATCTAACAACCCTTCTTCTTGTTGCTCACTCTCCACTTGGCTATCCATACCCTTGCTTGTGATTTCATATTCGATGAGTTCTTCTTCACAAGGATCTTGATCTTCAATTATAGGCTCATTGTCTTCCTTGTATTCAACTAATGACCCTTCTTCATTGTAGCAATAACTCTCATAACTTTCATTATTGGAGTTATTACATTCTGAATCATGAGCCACTAAATTATCACATAAGGATCTCACCATGTCAGTTAAGCGATTAATCTCTCCTGGAAGTGATTGCATAAGTGCTAGTAGTTGCTCCTCTTTTTCAGATCGTTGAGATGAATTTGGGCAATAAGGTGGGTATTGGTGACTCCAACCCTGAAGTGATGGATCCCAATGCCAGTCATAATCAAAATCTGCCATATTATTCAATAGATCGATTACGTCATAGCCTCTCATTAATAGAGGCGCTCCAGTTGCCTCTGCTCCATAATCAACCCAACTTCTTGTTTCATCATTAAGTCCGTTATAAAATAGCCACGTAAAACACCCACTTGAGAAAGTGGGATAACATCTCTCTCCATACTCTTTAAATCTCCTCCAAGCAGAATAGAATGACTCATTGTGTTGTTGGACAAAATCCTCAAGATATAGCATCTGGATTTATCTTGCAGGTCAAACTCATAAGTAAAACATTAGTAAAATTAAAAAAATAAAACTAAATTAGTACTAAAAAGATAAAAATTTGAAACAACAAAATTAATACTAAAACTAAAGAGAAAAACCAAATTAGAACAAAATTTAATTTTTAATAATATTAACTAACAATCCCCGGCAACGGCGCCAAAAACTTGTTGCGATATTTTTGCACACGCAAGTGTACGTATCGTTTAAAGTAGTAGACTCACTAGGAGTGAGGTCGATCCCACAGGGAGTGTAGTTAAGTACGTTAAAATTAAACTTTTACTTCTATTTGGTTAAATAAAAAATAAAGAAAGAATTAAGAATAAGAAACTAGTAAGAAACAATTATACAAGAAAATTGAAAGTTAATAAAAACTAGGGCTTCGATTTCAATTGTTTCTATTGAATATGGCCTAGTATGATTATTTTCCTAATATTAATTTCTATGCAATAGCAGGTTTACTAAGGTAATTTATAGTCTTCTCAGATATATAAATCTCAATTACATCCAAACTTTCTACTCTCGTGATAAATTTAACATGCAACATGCATTAAACACAGAAACCCTATAAGCTATCTAAACCATATAGGTACTCTCGTCCTATATCGAAATTCAGTTATATTCTACTATAGCATATTTGACACTCACTTCTCAGATCTCGCATCAAAATCATAGACAGATAATTGGTGATCAGGCAATTAAAAGTAATTAAGCACAAATAAAATAGAATACATAGAAATTAGGGGAAAATAAATCATATTAAAACCATAAAACAATGTTAAACAATCTCCATCTAACCCTAATTAAATATTTAGCTACTCATGTTTATGAGAGCACAATCACACATATTAACTTTTAGAAAAGAGATGAAAATAGAGAAGAGAAGAATGCTGAAAACTCTCTGAAGAATGCCTCCAATATTGCAGTTGATCTCTCCACTTTGCATCTGTATTCTCTTTGTTTTTCTCTCTAAAATTGCTTGCTGAAATCAACTCTCTTCTGCTCTTTATATAGGCATTCAGGGCTTAAAAAGATGGGAAAATCGCACAAATTTAAATTCCATTCGGATTTAAATTTTTGGGAAACCTCAAACGAGATATTTTTTTCTGCTGCGTTGACTGATAGTATTTTGGTCATAACTCTCTCGATATTGCTCGGAATTGAACGATTCAAGATGTTCTGGAAAGATAAAAGAGAGATCTAGAACTTTCATGTTTTGACTTTTTCCAAAATCGAATCAGAACATCGTCGAATTCAGGATTGAAGTTTCGGTTTTATTTCCTTGCACAATTTTCTCTATTTTAAATATCATGATATTTTTATCTTTTTTTCCATCTTTTTCTCTGATATTTTTCTAATCTTCTTCTATTTTAAATCTGCAAAAATAAAAGATAACAAGCGTAAAAATGCTCCAAACATGATTAAAACTCAATTAAAAATATACTAAACTTAATATAAAATTAATATTAAAAATAACCTAACATTGTTGCGATATTTTTGCACACGCAAGTGTACGTATCGTTTAAAGTAGTAGACTCACTAGGAGTGAGGTCGATCCCACAGGGAATTGGATTAAGTACCACTAAATTATACTTATGATTCTATTCGGTAAATCGAAAGCAATTATGATTTAAAAACAGTAAAATATGAAAGAAATTCAGAAAACTTAATAACACAATTTAAAGTTGAGCAAGATGAGACAATAGGGAGGAGAATCCTGTTGTTGTTTACCCAAATCGTTAATGATTAATTACTATCCTATTCTTGAAGTGAATGACAGATTATGAAACAACCTAGCTCCTTTCAGATCTTCTAGATTCTAAATCACATGTTATCTAATTAATTCCTTAATTAAACTAACATGAAATCAGCATTAAGTAATAATCTACTCGTCACATAAGTCATGCAAATACTTTCGTTTCACATAGAACATTGATTATCTTAATTTTAGCATTCTCAATTCTCACTTTTCAGATTTTGAATTGAGATCATAGAGCATGCACAAGGTGATCAATCTTAAACATGAAATTAAGAACAAACTAAGATAATTTCACACACAAGAATTGAGGAATGGTAATTAAACATTAACTAGGCAAAACATTAAACAACAATCATCATCCTCCCTAAATGGGAAATTTAGTTCAGAAACAAATCCATAACCATTCCTAAAGCAATATTCAACATAAATAAATTAAAGAGGAATAGAGAAAGAAACTGTTGGTGGATGAATCTGGATCTTCACTTTGATTTTCTCTGCTCTTCTTGCCTCTTTCTGCTGTGTTTTAGGGTTCCAAATCGCTCCCCATGACTTCCAATCGCAGTTTTCTATTTATACTTGAAATTTAGGGTTCGATGGACGAAATTGCCCCTGGTCCGTACGGGATCTCGCCGCGGCCAAGCTTCCTCTCGCCGCGGCGAGAATTTGCCAATTTTAGGTGCTTTCTGTAAGTCGAATCTCGCCGCGGCGAGCCTCTTCATCGCCGCGGCCAGATATGCAAAAAACTCAGAAATTAAGTTTTTCTTCGGCTCAGCACGTCTTTCAATGAATTTCTGCACCTGAAACCTCTTTTACTCCAAAGAACCTGAAAACATAGAAAACAAGCGTAATTCCGTCCCAACACAGCTAAAAATGCACATAAATTGGATCCAAAACATAGGCTAAAAATAGCCTAACAAACTCCCCCAAACTGACTCTTTACTCGTCCCCGAGTAAACTAAGACTAAACTAAAAAAAACTGACAATGATAGCTGAACTTTCCAACAATTAAATTGTTACTACCACCTGCACAACTTCAATCCATCAATAACCAGAATTTCAACTTGCCAACTCTAGGATTGAATGTGCAATTTACAAGTAAGTAATTCATACAAACCTAAAGCACCGCAATTCCCATCAATATCACAACTGTTCTAACTTTCCAACTTCCCACTAACACATGATCAATAAGTTTGAATGACATACTCCTCTCCACTAATGTTGACAAATTTCTATTCGGAATCAATAGGTCTTTTTCGGTTAAAATCACATGGCTTAGGTACATGGGTAGGTGCGAAGTCATTTAGGCTATACTATACCATAAGCACAATTATACCAAACAAGCCTAGACATTTATTTTGCTTTCTTTCCATATATCCCAAAAACAGAAATAAGAGATTACAATTTTTTCCTTATGTGTGTGCCCCATAATTTTCTTAACTTTTTTTCTTCAAGAAGACACATTTTTTTCTTTTTTTTCATAGGCACAACACACAATATTCTTATTTTTTTTCAATCTCTCATTCCTACACTTTATATTTTTTTTCACTTACAGCACTTATTCCCCCCCCCAAACTTGCTTCAAGGCTCATGGCATAATAAGGTATGTTCAGGGTGAAAAGAGTTTAAGATAACGAATTCAGCTCAGTTAAGTGGTGAAAATTTTTTTAAACAAGCTAAGGCTCAACTTTGGGTATACTATGGTAAAAATTTCTAGGTAGGCTTGAAAGGCTCAATCGTTCCAAAGAAAACTTGCCTAAATCACTTTCCAAACAGAAAATATCAAGGATTTCGCTTCAAGAGAGTATGTCATACAAATTCTATTCCATGTTCAATCAATCATTCCACAAACCAAATAGAACAGAGGTGATACGTGAGAATAGCAAATGTTTTAAATCCACATGAATCACTTCCTAGCACACATCCATCTTAAATCAAACAGTTGCAAGTCAAGCACACAGTTATGTTTTAATCCATTGCACAAGTGAATAACAACAATTCAATCAATCGTTCAATTTAGCTATCACACAAGACTAAAAAAAAACTAAAACAAACTAAACTAAAACAAATAAACTGAAAAATTTAAGTCTCCCCCCCCAAACTAAAATGCACATTGTCCCCAATGTATGGAAATAAACCAGGGTGAGAGAAACTTACCTGAGCGCCACATCAGTATGGCGGTGGAGGTGGTGGCGGGTAGAATCCACCTCTCGCATCCATGAGGGCCTTTGTGCCAAACGAAGAAAACTGACCTCCAATGTTGCAAATTTTAAAGCTTTCCTTAGATTGAGAGTCACCTTCATATTTCCCACACAACAGTCTTTTCATACGTCGTCGAACAGTTCGAAATCGTTCTTTAGACTTCCCTTTCGTCTTGTTGGTAGTGACTTCTCGACCATCCTTTACAACTTCCAGTCGACAACAAGTAGGAATTTCAGTTGCAGCAAATACTTTGAAAGTCTCTTCTTCTTTTTGAACACGCAACTTTAACTCCCCCTTCTGTACATCAATTAATGCTCTTCCCGTTGCTAGGAATGGTCTTCCCAAGATGATAGGAATATTCTCATCTTCTTCCATGTCAAGTATTAAGAAATCAGCAGGGAAGATGAACTTACCAACCTTTACCAAGACATCTTCAATTATACCCCGAGGATGAGTCAAAGACCGATCTGCCATTTGTAAAGTAAGCATTGTGGGTTTTGCTTCCCCTAATTTTAATCTTTTGAACATTGATAGGGGCATTAAGTTGATACGCTCCCGCATCACATAAAGCTTTTGTTTGTATAGAACCCCCTAATGAGCATGGAATGTTGAAACTACCCGGATCTTTAAGCTTGGGCGGTAGTTTCTTTTGCAAAATGGCGCTACACTCCTCGGTTAATGCCACCGTTTCATAGTCCTCCATTTTTCTCTTCTTAGACAATATCTCCTTCATGAACTTCACATAACGGGGCATTTGTTCCAAGGCTTCAAAGAAAAGGAATGTTGATGTGTAGTCTTTTGAAGACCTCTAGAAATTTTGTAAACTGCTTGTCTAGATTGGTCTTTCGGAGTCTCTGAGGATAAGGTATCTTCACATGATGATCAATACTGATTGGTGGAGACTGTTGTTGTGGTGCAGGACTATCAGTAGCCTTCTTTTCTATTGACGTTGGAGTTGGTGCTGATTGATCTATAACTTCTTCATTGAATGGTTGTACCACATCAGGCCCATCATAATTCTTTCCACTCCTCAAGGAAATTGCTTTACATTGCTCTTTTCCTTTTGCCTCACTAGTGCTAGCTGAATTTCCTTGAGCTTGGTTTGCCACTTGAGTAGCCAATTGTTCCATTTGAGTTTCTAGAGTTTTAATAGAGGCTCTAGTTTCCATCATGAATTGGAGCAATAAATCAGCTTGGATATTGGAGCCACTAGGACTTTGTTGTTGGTTTTGTTGAAATTTGCTGATTTCTCTGCTGGTAGAACCCCTGTTGGTTGTGCCCATAATTATTATTTTGGGAGTAGTTCCCAATGGCTTTTGCTTGATCCATTTGCAAATTATCCACATCTGCCTGACACTCTGAAAAGTGATGGCTGCCTCCACATATCTCACAAATAACTTGGGCTTGTTTAGCTTGCCCTGCAATCAGCTTTGTCAAGGCCTCAACTTGAGCTGTCAATTTTGTGATGGCATCAACCTCTAGCACACCAGCTACTTTCTTAGTGTGACTCCTTTCAGTTGGCCACTGCTGATTATTTAGAGCCATCTCCTCCAATAGATCGTAAGCCTCATTAGCACTCTTTCTCATAAAAGCTCCACCAGCTGCCGCATCTATCAGAGTTCTAGTGTTACCAACCAACCCGTTATAGAAATTGTGAACCAGCATCCACTTCTCTATGCCATGATGAGGGCATTTTCTGATTAGATCTTTAAACCTCTCCCAAGCCTCATGGAGAGATTCATTATCTTGCTGACAGAAGTTGTTTATTTCTCCTCGCAGCTTTGCAGACTTTGCTGGAGGGAAGAATTTAGACAGAAATTTTGTTGCTAAGTCTGTCCATGTTGCTATAGAATTTGGTGGCAAGGAGATCAACCAACTCTTGGCTCGCTCTCTCAGTGAGAATGGAAACAGTCTCAAACGGATGGCGTCATCACTAACCCCATTGACTTTGAAGGTCTGACATAACTCCATGAAGTTCGATAGATGCAGATTGGGGTCTTCAGAAGGGAGTCCACCAAACTGGACTGAAGACTGCACCATTTGTAGTATGGCAGGCTTAATCTCGAAATTGTTTGCATCCACTGCCGGTGGCCTGATACATGACTGAACTCCAGTAAGAGTAGGGAGAATGTAATCTCTCAAGCTACGGCCATTAGCTTGATCTTCAACGGCACCACCATTATTACCGTTATTTGGAGCATTCGCATTAACATTAGCAGCCATGATTTCTGATGTTTCAGCAGTTGCTGAATCTCTTTCTTGCCTCTTGTTCTTTCTGTTTCTCCTACAAGTCTTCTCAATTTCAGGATCAACTGGTACTATGACTGCTTGTCCTTGACGGCGCATGCACTTAGAATTCCTGAAATAGATAGAAACAATCTTGCAAGAACAGATTAGCAATTAGCAAGAAAAAAATAAACCAAAGTAGAAGTTAGTATAATTTTATGTAATATTAATCTTTAAACAATTCCCCGGCAACGGCGCCAAAAACTTGTTGCGATATTTTTGCACACGCAAGTGTACGTATCGTTTAAAGTAGTAGACTCACTAGGAGTGAGGTCGATCCCACAGGGAATTGGATTAAGTACCACTAAATTATACTTATGATTCTATTCGGTAAATCGAAAGCAATTATGATTTAAAAACAGTAAAATATGAAAGAAATTCAGAAAACTTAATAACACAATTTAAAGTTGAGCAAGATGAGACAATAGGGAGGAGAATCCTGTTGTTGTTTACCCAAATCGTTAATGATTAATTACTATCCTATTCTTGAAGTGAATGACAGATTATGAAACAACCTAGCTCCTTTCAGATCTTCTAGATTCTAAATCACATGTTATCTAATTAATTCCTTAATTAAACTAACATGAAATCAGCATTAAGTAATAATCTACTCGTCACATAAGTCATGCAAATACTTTCGTTTCACATAGAACATTGATTATCTTAATTTTAGCATTCTCAATTCTCACTTTTCAGATTTTGAATTGAGATCATAGAGCATGCACAAGGTGATCAATCTTAAACATGAAATTAAGAACAAACTAAGATAATTTCACACACAAGAATTGAGGAATGGTAATTAAACATTAACTAGGCAAAACATTAAACAACAATCATCATCCTCCCTAAATGGGAAATTTAGTTCAGAAACAAATCCATAACCATTCCTAAAGCAATATTCAACATAAATAAATTAAAGAGGAATAGAGAAAGAAACTGTTGGTGGATGAATCTGGATCTTCACTTTGATTTTCTCTGCTCTTCTTGCCTCTTTCTGCTGTGTTTTAGGGTTCCAAATCGCTCCCCATGACTTCCAATCGCAGTTTTCTATTTATACTTGAAATTTAGGGTTCGATGGACGAAATTGCCCCTGGTCCGTACGGGATCTCGCCGCGGCCAAGCTTCCTCTCGCCGCGGCGAGAATTTGCCAATTTTAGGTGCTTTCTGTAAGTCGAATCTCGCCGCGGCGAGCCTCTTCATCGCCGCGGCCAGATATGCAAAAAACTCAGAAATTAAGTTTTTCTTCGGCTCAGCACGTCTTTCAATGAATTTCTGCACCCGAAACCTCTTTTACTCCAAAGAACCTGAAAACATAGAAAACAAGCGTAATTCCGTCCCAACACAGCTAAAAATGCACATAAATTGGATCCAAAACATAGGCTAAAAATAGCCTAACAGCAAAGTTTACCAGTATTGGATGTATGGAGTATACATTGGAAGGGACCGATATTGATCTTAGATAAAATATCATAAACTTACTGCTATATCTTTCTAAGTCAATATCAATGGTTGATCTTAGGTCTATGGATCTTAATTCTGATATGGTTAGGTTCAACTTTGTTGTATTATTTATGTTCTTCAATTTGTTCGTTAAAGTCGACCAATTAGATCTTCTCGTGACATACAGATTAAGGACATGGTAGTTCAATTGATGGGAGCGCTAAATATAAATATGGAATCTATAGCTTCTATAAGTATTTAGAAGTGAAACGATGATTTCCTTCGAGCTTGGCTGAATAGTGATAAATGATTGAGGCCTCGTTTCAGTAATTATATTAGTTTACTAAAGTATCATTTATAGGTTGCTAAGTGTTTTAAGGATAAAATACATTGAAGGGTAGATGGTAAATTTGTCCCTATTCAGTGTAGGTCATCTATAGAGGATCCTTGACTATTATAATTATAACAATAGATAATCATAACGTATATATCATGGTACATATAGAGCGTTCTATACAATTGAGAGTGTATTCAATTCTAAATCTATCGTGGCGCAAGGCGGAATTAATAAGTTGAGAATGTACTTAGTAAATTCTAGATCTACTTATTGAAAGCTCGGCTATATATGCTTATGGTCTCCTCACTAGCTGAGATAATACTGCTTGCAGACGCATTTAATTAATTTTAATTAATCAATTATAATTTTAAAATTAGACTATGTCTTATTTATGAATTTTAACTAAGCAAGGGCTTAATTGTGAAGAAAAAAAGTTTTGGGGTCAATTTGTTAATTAAGAGACTTTTTATGGTCTAATTAATAAACTACATAAATGACACTTTTATTTAGTAATTAATTATAATTATTAAATAAATAATTTTGGCATTTATAGGATTGAATTGGAAAATATGGTATTATTGAAAAGAAGAATAAGTTGTTGAAATAAAATGGCAAAAATCTAACTAGAAATTGGTCCTACTAAGTGTACGACCATAAAGTATTTTTTGCCCAATATTTTATTCTTTTATAATCCATATAATTCAATCCTAAGCCTTAGTTGAAACACTATAAAAAGAACATAATACTCTCACTCATCCAATTAATGTCAACCTGACTATTCAACCAACCTAGATGAGAGAGTTATGTCCTTAGTGATTTCAGCCTCCTTCATTGTTCTTCACCATATTCGAAACCTTGAGTGAAAGAGTGACATGCCCACACATAGCGAGTCAAGTACTCAATCATAGTGAGTAAGATTGTGGTAACCAAACCCGAAGGAGAGAAAAAAATTCAGGTTCAGATCTTGATAATGCTATGTTACATAAGGAATGAGATCTTGAACAGAAAGAGTCATTATATTTTGTTGCAACCAATGTGAAGTTTTCTTAAACCCTTATGTGTTTATTTTTATTGTTTTAGAGAATTTATATTTAGGATGTTAACCAACAATTTCCTACAATGAGACAACGAAGAACGCCCCCTATAACGACTACATGATTTAATAAAGGGTTAGTAGGGCAATAAATATTAATTATGGTTATTATTGATTATATGTGAATATTTATACTTACGTTCATTGTGAGTCCCATTTTTAGAAATGGGCATTAGAGTTGTAATTTCTCAATTTCAGAAATTTTAATAAACTCTAAGTATATTATTTATGTTATATGCAAATTTTACAGTTTTTATAATTTTTGTCTGGCAACGATGAAAAATGCTACAAATGGCCAATTTAGTCACATGGATTAGTTAGAACTTTTTTATTTAGAGGGACATTCATTGGTGATATTTGAGATATCGGGGTTAGGCATGGTATTACTTTTTGACCATTTTACCCCTAGGCCATTTATTAGGTTAGATACTTAAGAGAGGCATTTTGGTCATTTACTTCATGGTGATTAGTGTCCCTTTTCGTTAATGGACAATTGGTGTCTAATTAATAAAAAGGAGTGTTTAATTAGGGTATTATCTCATAATTTCTAGAAAAAGGAAAATTTAGAAGCAACACCACCTCTTTTCACCCTTACCATTCAAACCCTAGAGGAAGCCAGGAAGGCTGAAATTTTGTGCTTCATCTCTGAGATTTAAGCAAAGATTTGTGATTGTTCAAGTTGAGGTATGAACCCTAAGTTATTCTTTTTAGTTTTCTTTCAAGTTTCTTCTAGCTTAAGCATGCAAATGATGCGTTTAGCTACTGTGTAAGTTAGGGTTTAAGTTGTTATGTTCGCTGCAGTGTTATTGGGTTATTCTAAGCTTGTTTGTAGAAGTTTTAGCAGGTATTGGTTGGGTTAAGCAAGTTTTGAGTTTTGAACTCAAACTTGGCTCAACAATTGTGGATTATGAAATTTTGTGCTATACTTGGTTTTATTGCTTGAATTCGGTTTATATTGTTGATTCTAGGTGTTTTGGAGCATTTGGTGGAGTTTGGGTTGATTATGGGTCGAAATAAAGACCTTTTGTTTTTCTATAGTAAAAAAGGCATAAATGGTCTATCATTTTTTCTGGTGCAGTACCCAGAAAAATATGGCCTGCTATTTTTTTAGACAGGTTCCTCATTTTAGGGTTTTTTCTTGAGTTTTCTCGATGGTTATAGCTCCATTATGCTTTTTATTGTTTGGGGGACTTTTAGTTTAAGTTTAGATCCCCAAAGAGATTTTAGAAAGTTGTTTACCGGTTTTTACGATTGTGACATTAGGCATCCGTTCAGCGCGTGAGTTTCCATTCAAGTCTACCGGCACGCTTGAATCTGGAAACGAGGTATGATAAGCATAAAGTATGTATATGTATGTGTGTATGGATAATATATGCAAGCGAGTATATGTTTTATAAGCTACCAACACTAATATAATAATGGTACTGAGTGCATGTGGTACAACCTAAAGGTGTAATCTGGTATTACCAACACTAGTACAATTAGGTACTAAGTGCATGTAGTACAATACTTAGTGGTACTCGGAGTACGAGTTATACCCACCAACACTAGTACAACGAGGGTATGTAGTGCATGTGGTACAACAGTCGTACCCTAGTTAAGGATGTTTTTAAGCATTCGATAAGCTTTATAAATAGACTTATGTGTTTCGCAAAAATTATCAATTCGACCATTTGTTTTGTTAAATGACAAAATTGACTATGTATTTTCTAAATTGTACAAATAGGACCACTGATTTTTTGTCAAAAAAAATTAAATAATAATATGATCTAGAGATTTTATGACAAAACTTATTACATTTTTTGTATCTACTTGTGTTAAAAATTGTCTTAAAGTTTGTTATATTAAAAAAAATAAAATTGTTGAAAATTGAGTTCAGTGTCATATTTTACCATTTTAGAAAATATAAAGTCTATTTTAATAAAATAGATGATCCAATTAATAATTTTTGCAAAACAAAAGGTCTAAAATAGTATTTACCTTAATTAAAATTTAAAAACAAGATTATTATCTCAAAATAATATTATTAAAATTTAAATAGTTGTAATTAATTAAAGAAACTCATCATGTTACTTTCAGACATTATATGTATTTTTAGGGCATGTAATGTTACTATTTTTAACATTGTCATTACAAAAAAGATGTAATAATTCGAATAAAAAAAGAAATAAGAAAAATACAAAATATGAAAATAAAATAATTTCAAACATTGTGTGTTTTTAATGCATGTACTGTTACTATTTTTAATATTGTCATTACAAAATAAGATGTATTAATTTGAATAAATAAATAAAAAATGCTAAAATATGAAAATACAATAAAATAAATTTTGAGTATTTATGTCATAATATTTTTTTAAATATTTTTGTATAGCGGTGTTTGTTATGCTTACAATATTATCCCTGTAAATTTTTGAAAAATTTCTAGTGGCTTACAATACTGAAATTATGTTAGAATTTTTTTGAACACGTATGGTAAACTAAAATATTATGAACTCTATTTTCGGTACTATAAATTATTTGAAAATTTTCAAAAATTTATAAATGATACCGTAGCTATAACGAATACCGCTATAAAAAAATTTGAAATAAAATATTCCGAAGTGTGATTTTGAGCGTGAAGATTGATTAAGAGGTTATAAGTAGAACTCATCGAAATACTAATTACGAACTCTTAGTTTACTTCATTCGAAATCACATGTTAAAATATTTTTTTTACAATTGTATTTGTTATATATACAATATTATTTTTGTAAATATTTAAAAAAATTCTAATAATTTACAAAACTTAAAATAGAATTACTGATATTCCAATTTATTACGCGTGTTCGAAAAGCTTTAAAATTATTTTCAACACTATAAATACATAACTAATAGCTATAATAAACACTATTATATGTTAGGGTTCTAGGGTTTCCATCGTTTCACCACAGCCGCCTCTTCGCAGACGACGGCGGCGGCGGTGCACGGTCCTCCCTCTTCGCAGACGACGGCGGCGCACGGTTCTTCCCCTTCGCAGGCGACGACGGCAGGACAGGTCTTCTTTCTCGCAGTCGTCAACGACGGCGGTGCTAGGGTTGTTGCCGTGTTCTTCAACGTGGTGGATGAATTTATTAGTTGGTTTTAGATCCTTTGTTAAAAGGAAATATTACTCTTTTTAGTTTTTGTTTTTATTGCTTATTTTATTTATTTGTTGTTTTTAGGTTATTTCCAGTTAATGTTTTATGGGGTTAGAATTTTTAGTTTTATGTATTGAAACTAATTAAGTTTTTCCATTAGTCTTGTCTTTTGACATGGTTTTTTAATTTCTCTTGTCCGTCTTGTCTTTTGACATGGTTCTATAGTTTATCTCTTTGGTTTGGCTTATTGGTTTCTGGCGTTAGTTACTGGTTCTTAGTTCTGGGTTCGTTCGGGTGTCCATGGCGTCGAGTAGTTATCAACGAATGGAGGCAGTGAAAAAAATAGTAGGGATTTTTATGCCGAAATAGCAGGTGCAACCTGAAATAGATGATTTTGTTGGCATAAAAGAAGCTTTAAGCTGGATTGACTGTCATTTGTGGGGACAATTGATTTCAGAAACTGATAGCTAAATTACTTTGTCATCCTCTTTTGGTCTATTAGTTCATGATGTTCGTACTCTTCTCTTATCTTTAAATAATGTTGAGTTGTATTTTGTCAAACGATCTGCAAACAAGCTGGCTTATGTTTTAGCCAGTATTCTTGTTTCTCTCTAAGTCGTGTGCTTCAATTGGAGAATTATTCTAACGAAGTGCGTTCTATTGTTATTAACGATTGCGAGTTAATAAAATTGCTAAGTTTATTAAAAAAAACACTATTATAAAAATATTTTTTTTGAAAAATTATTACAAAAATTAATTAAAAAATTATAATAAGAAATTGACAATTCAACTATCATTATTTTACTATTGACACTTATAAAATAAAGTTGTAATATTTCGAATAAATAAAATAAAAAAAATACTTAATATAAAAATAAAGAAACATATTTTAATAATAATAACTATTTTTTTCTGCAAATAATAATAATAATTATTTTAGTGGCAACCAATAAAAAACCCGATCACAGAGAGTAAAACAAGACCGCGTCACAGAGGATCACAATCACTCACTCTCACTTCTCAAGGAAAGTCCAAGTCTTCTTTCTCTCTCTCTTTTTCCAACAGTAGAGAGAGAAAGTCAGGTAGAGAGAGAAAGCAAAAAACCTAGAGAGAGAAACAAACAAACATATATATTTATAGAGAGAGAAACAATTATTTATGCATAAAGGGTATATCGTAGTTTGTAGAGATAGAGAGAGAAAGTAGAAACAAAGTGAGAAAAAGAAGAGAGAGAAAATAAAGGTACTATTTTTATATATATGTATATATATAATATAATATAGTGAGAGAAAGATGGTTGAGTGCCCTAACAAAAGCCAGGAGGAGGAAGAAGCAGCAGAGAGAGGAGAGAGAGAGAGAGCAGAACCTTTGTCTTTGTTGTCCTTGTCACAGATATAGTTAGAGAGAGAAAGAGTATATATATATATAAAATGGTATATAGAGAGAGAAAGTGAGGGTTGGTGGTGGTGCTGCAGCAGAACAGAGTTTAGCTAGGAGAGAGAGAGAGAAAAGGAATAATAAAAAAGAGGCTTTCAGAAACCCTAACCCTAGAAAAAATGGTTATTTCTCAGTGAGAAAGACAAAACGATTTTTGTATATATATATATTATTATTGTATCTTTGTGTTGTGTAGATGAGATTAGATGAGATGAGATGAGATGAGATTCGAGTGAAACTTTTGCTCTGCGATTTGGTTTGTCTTTCGAGCTCTCTTTCGCTCTTTCTCTGTGTGTTGAGATCTTTGTTCTGCAACTTCAAAATTTAGGGTTTTTTGTTTTGATTGAGTTGGTTTGAAAAGGTTGTTTGGTTAAGTTTGAAGTTGAAAATTTTCTTGTGGGGGAAGTGCATTTCCTTTGATTGTTACAGTTTCTTGGCTCTTTTTTGGGGGAAAAACCCACAAATATAAATTTTTGGTGGTTTAAGCTTGGATCTTTGCACTGGAGCGCTTAGGATTACCGGGGACAATGTCTTCGTTAAGTAGGGAATTGGTGTTCTTAATTTTACAGTTTTTAGATGAGGAGAAGTTCAAGGAGACTGTTCACAAGTAAGTTTTTCCTTTTCTTTGTTTTGGGGTTTAATATTTGTACTCATTTTGTTTGGAATTAGTTAAAATTTTGATACTTGTTGAACTGGGGTTTAAGCATTTTCATGAGAATTGTTGGATTTTGTTCATGTGTTTATAATGCTGTGTGTGTTTAATTTTGGAATTTTAGATTAGAGCAAGAGTCTGGTTTCTTCTTCAATATGAAACATTTTGAGGATCAAGTCCAGGCTGGAGAGTGGGATGAAGTTGAGCGCTATTTATGCGGGTTTACCAAGGTTGAAGATAATCGGTATTCAATGAAGATTTTCTTTGAAATCAGGAAACAAAAGTATTTGGAAGCTCTTGATAGGTGAGGATTTGAATTATGTGTTTATGTATTGGTTGTAGATTGGTATGCATTGGTTTGATGAAGAAACTTCATAAACTAAAATGGTTACAAATTTCTCTTTTGCATGTTGGTATAATGTTCTGTGTCTCTCTAACAGGCAGGATAGAGCTAAAGCTGTTGAGATTCTTGTAAAGGATCTTAAGGTTTTTGCATCTTTCAATGAGGAACTTTTCAAGGAGATCACCCAGTTACTGACTCTTGATAATTTTAGGTAAGTTACATTTTGTCTGCTCAGTTAATTTCGATGATTGATTGATTGGTTTTTATTAAGTTTTGTTGGTATCGCGTATAAACAGGCAAAATGAGCAGCTTTCCAAGTATGGGGACACAAAATCAGCCCGAAACATCATGCTTATCGAACTTAAAAAGTTAATTGAGGCAAATCCTTTGTTTCGTGATAAACTTGCATTCCCAGCTTTCAAAAGTTCGCGTCTAAGGACCTTAATTAATCAGAGGTGATACTTGCATTGTCCTGATTTATTTAGTTTTTCGTGTAATTATGAACTTTCCCCAATGTTATATTCTGCATAAGCTTTGTTTGCTTGAATCTCATTTAGTTAGAATTTCAGTCTAAATTGGCAGCATCAACTTTGCAAGAATCCTCGTCCAAACCCTGATATAAAAACACTATTTACCGATCATTCTTGCAACCCAACTGCTAATGGATCTCGTCCTCCACCTACAAACAATCTTGTTGGACCAATTCCCAAGGCTGGTGCATTTCCTCCTATTGGTGCCCACGGTGTAAGTGCAGTCCTCTTTTTATCTTTTCTGCCCAAGTAACTTGCACAATTTCCTAACACTCATGCTGTTTCGTTTTATCTTGTGCAGCCATTTCAACCAGTTGTGTCCCCATCTCCTACTTCCATTGCTGGTTGGATGTCGAATTCTAATCCATCTTTGTCTCATCCTTCTGTGGCAGGACCACCTCCTGGACTTGTTCAGCAATCTAGTGCGGGTAAGAATTCAACGTTATTTGCTGAAAGAAACAACAAATTGTATTAGAGGACCATCGAGCTTTTGTCGACAATGTATTTATGTAAATTTGTTTGTTTGTTCTTACACAATTTTCTAGAGTGAATATCGTTTGTTAGTCTGTAATTCTTAATTGTTTCCTATTATGTTATTTGTTTGATTATGTCAGCCAACTGCTATTTATAGTTTCTATCTTGTGCCTAATGATTGTGTACAATATGTTATGATGCCAGTCGATTTATTGTATGAATGATAATTATGAACTCTCTCCCATAGTTATTTTAAATCTGTAACTTAATTTATGGATTGCTGACTTATTTTGAGATTTGATGTAACTTTCACCATTTTTTTTCCGATGTAGCTGCATTCTTGAAACACCCAAGGACTCCTACAGGTGTGACGGGGATGGATTATCAATCAGCTGACTCAGAGCACTTGATTAAGCGCATTCGTACTGGACCTTCTGATGAGGTGAGGAAGAGGTTCTTATGTAATTTCCATGTTTAAGCTTCAATTATCAACTTTAGGTTGCTGCATGTGTTTTCTTTTCCTCGCCCTCTTTGAGAGACACCGAAAGAGAGGGGGAGCAGGAGAAAATGGAAATATTCTCACAGTTGCTTTTTACAGGTATCATTCTCTGGCGTAATGCATTCTGGTGCTTATTCACAAGATGACATTCCCAAAAATCTTGTGCGGACCCTTAGTCAAGGATCTAATGTTATGAGCATGGATTTTCATCCTCAGCAACAAACTATACTGCTAGGTTTGTGACTAAATGTTTTGCTGATAAAAAACAATTTTGTAAAATTGTTTATTTATTGGACTTTTTGTTACTTTGTAGTTGGGACAAATGTTGGTGACATTAGTCTTTGGGAAGTTGGCTCTCGGGAGAGGATGGTACATAAACCGTTTAAGGTTTGGGATATACAATCTGCTTCAATGCCATTGCAGGTACGCTTTTTTTTTTTTTTACCTTCATTATTTTAGAATTCCCGATAAATATATACTTTTCCATTAGTATATCCTAATATACGCATTCAGTTATGGATGATATTCCTTTTAACTTGGTTTTTTCTTTCTATGCCTCAGTCAGCTTTGTTAAGTGATGCTGGAATATCTGTGAATCGGTGTGTTTGGGGATCAGATGGGCTAATGCTTGGTACGTGTAGCCTTTTTTATTCAGGGCGAGCATGTTATTTTGTTTCTATTCTTGTAGGAGAATACTATTAAGGTTCTTACTGCATTTAACATCTTATAGGAGTTGCATTTTCAAAGCACATTGTCCAGATATATACTTACAATCCAACTGGAGAACTCCGACAACATTTGGAGGTAAATCTTATTCCTTGTAATCTCTTTCTCCATTGGCAATTGTAGGATATTGATTGTCTCATTTTTCAGATCGATGCTCATGTGGGTGGTGTTAATGACATTGCTTTTGCCCATCCCAATAAGCAACATTGCATTGTTACTTGTGGAGATGATAAGATGATCAAGGTATGGGCTGTCATACCCTCGTCTTTTGTTTAGAGTATCTTTAGGCTTCGTAGTATAACTTGTATAAGCTCCTGTACAGGTATGGGACGCTGTAGCTGGACGCAGACTATATATATTTGAAGGTCACGAAGCTCCAGTATATTCTGTTTGTCCTCATTACAAAGAAAATATTCAGGTATATCTCATTAAGATCCTCATTATCATTGTAGTACATCCAATTTTTCATATCACCAATTTGTTTTTGTAAATTTTAACACTCTACATTTGCAGTTCATATTTTCAACTGCTATTGATGGGAAAATTAAAGCTTGGCTTTATGATTGCTTGGGTTCAAGAGTGGATTATGATGCTCCTGGACAATGGTGCACTATGATGTCATATAGTGCAGATGGAACTAGGTAAAGCTTACTCGTCTCAATAGATGAACAGATGCTTTGTTGGAAGGCATCGTAATTTGTATTAATTTAATTTTTTTCTCATTTTCTTTACTTCTATTAGCTATGAGCTGAATAGGGTATTTCGTTATTAATCTTCATATTAGAAAACATATTGGTTGTTTATATATATGCAATATTAATTAGAGGTTTTACAATATAGTTTGTGAATTCTTCTTGTGGCAGGCTCTTCTCATGCGGAACAAGTAAGGAGGGCGAATCCCATCTTGTAGAGTGGAATGAAAGTGAAGGAGCTATCAAACGTACATATTCTGGTTTTAGGAAGAGATCTTTAGGTGTTGTTCAGTTTGACACAACAAGAAATCGGTTCTTAGCTGCTGGTGACGAATTTCAAATTAAGTTCTGGGATATGGACAGTACCAACATGTTGACAGCTGTTGATGCCGATGGGGGTTTGCCTGTTAGTATTGCTGTTCTTCACATTTTTTTTTTGTTGTTTGTAAAATAACACTTTAGAAGAGTTGAGCTTTAACAGTTATTGTTTACTTTTATTTGCAGGCTAGTCCTAGATTGAGATTTAACAAAGAAGGGTCATTGTTGGCAGTCACAACAAATGACAACGGCATTAAGATTTTAGCTAACAATGATGGGTTGCGCCTGATAAGGATGCTGGAGAGCAGGGCTATGGATAAGAGCCGAGGCCCTTCTGAGCCTATCAATTCTAAGGTAGCTCTCTTCAATCCTAAAAGCATGACATGTGTGAGTGAAGATAAAATATCTGGATCGTTCTGACACAAAGGCTTGGATATAGTTGGGGTTACCTATCAATTACATGAACCATAATATATTTTCCACAATTTTATTTGTTAATCACGAAATGATTTCTTAAATTAGTCATCGCATCATTTCCTTGTTAGATTTATGCACTTTAGATTTTAGTTTTGTTAGGAGAAATGTCATTGCTGGTAGCTCCAATTGAAAGTTTTGGAAGAAGTGGCTGTGAAAAGAAAAGTGGAAGATCATGGTTTCACATATTTTATCACATGAGATGAGTGCACAGTGATTTTAGAAAAGTGGAAGAAATGTAATTGCTGGTAGCTCCAACATTAAGATTTTTGGAAGAAGCGACTTCGAAAAAAAATTTGAAGATTATGATTTCAAATATTTTATCATATGAGATGCTTGCACAGTGATTTTAGATCGACAATGGGTTCTTGTTGGCAGCTCTCTATATATCTTTGAACTGTGTTTTGATGTTCTGCACTATGTCATATACATTTGTCAGTTCACAGAAAATGATGAACGATCGTTGGCCAATGCTCTAAACAGCAATATGTTAATTTTGTTTTGGGTATGTTACTGACCTTTTATTATTTAAATGCAGCCACTGATTGTTAATGCACTAGGCCCAGTGTCCAATGTTTCTCCTGCTGTTGCTCAAAGCATGGAACGTCCTAATATAATGCCTCCTTCCGTGTCTATCAGTAGTCATGTAAGTTCAGCCTTTATAAGATTAAGTTGCATAAAACTTATTGATGCAACTTGCTCACAAGTTTACATTGGCTTTATAATTGCAGAGTCCTGCAGAAAATAGCAGACTTGTCGATGTTAAACCACGCATTGTTGATGATGTAGACAAAATTAAGAGCTGGAAGATTCCAGATATTGCAGATCCATCTCTTATTAAACCTTTGCGATTGCCTGATTCCGGAAATGCTGCAAAGGTAAGTTAATTTGTGGTATTTGCTTAATACACTAAACAATAGTTTAATATTTTGGGTTGCAGCGTTTTTAATTAGATAAAAGGGCATTAAGTCTCCGAACAGTACAAAAACTGAGAAAATAAGCTTAATTCCAAATGTAGGTGGTTAAGCTGATTTACACGAATAATGGCCTAACTTTGCTGGCACTCACTTCAAATGCTGTTCATAAGCTCTGGAAATGGCAGCGTAGTGAAAGAAATCCGTCGGGAAAGGTATGTTTTTCGGCTGCTCATGACTTGAATTTTCAAGTCACTTGCTTTGATATTTTTAATAGCCTTACAACTTGCGTGTGTGTGTGGTTTTTCCAGGCTACTGCTTGTATCATGCCCCAGTTGTGGCAGCCTCCTAGTGGAACTCATATGACAAACGACATAAATGAAAATAAACCACCCGAGGAATCTGGCGCATGCATTGCTTTATCTAAAAATGATTCTTATGTTATGTCAGCATCTGGCGGAAAGGTTTCGTTGTTCAACATGATGACTTTTAAGGTTAACATTTTATGTTCTTACTTTGGTTGTTTCTGTTCTATTCAAATTAAATTAACAATCACCGGGAGAAAATTTCCAACAAGAATCTGTATGATTCAAACTGGTTACCTTCTCAGGTGATGACAACTTTTATGCCCCCTCCTCCTGCGGCAACATTTTTGGCATTCCATCCTCAAGACAACAATATTGTTGCCATCGGAATGGAGGATTCTACAATTCAAATTTACAATGTTCGGGTTGATGAGGTAAAATTTACCATTTGGATTTGCTTCTTAGTAATCCTTATGTTTCTTGCCATACACGAAAAAACTCTATGGATTATTACTCTTCTGAATTGAACTTCTATTTTAATCTGCCTGTCATTAGCTCGGTAAAATGATTATCCAAAAATATAAAAAGTAATCTCTTGCTATATTTGACAGGTTAAAACTAAACTTAAAGGTCATCAGACACGGATTACAGGGCTTGCATTTTCTCAAACCCTTAATGTGTTGGTTTCTTCAGGAGCTGATGCTCAGGTTAGTGGCTCACTGAATTTATATAAATTTACGATGATATTTATCGGTAGAGCCCCTTGGTGTCCTTCCTCACTACATGAAAGAATAAAGAAAAACGAAGACATAGGAATAAGGAATTTAGAGAGATTGAAGAGAATCAATAGAGGGAGAGAATAATTGAGATAATTCATTCTTAAATAAACTTGGCTATGACGTAGATAGGCAATTGAACACAAATATGAAACTAAATACAATCAGAAAACTAATTCTAATAATTTCCATCTGGAAAAAAATTAGTTTCGCGAAATTGAATAAATCCTAATAATTATATCGAGTGATTGTAAATATAAGTTCATTTCGGATACTTATATTGGAATTGTTGTAGTTTCTGTGCTCTACATGTAAGTAGGGTTAGCGGGAAGCCTCATTTTCAAATTCGGGCCCAAGTTGGTGAATTTCTGGATATTAAAATAAGCAAATAACATGGCAACGAGTCTAACATTATTTCATTCCAGTTCCACATTTTCTTTCTTCTTGAAATGAATTTGAATTGTTGTTACGATTTTCTTCATTGTTAATGAGTTCATGGATTCTTGGTAATTTCACTATAGTGGCTTTGACCAGAAAGATTTGCTGTAAAATGTTCTTTTTCTTAGAAGAGTTGAATTTATTTTAATTTGATTGACCTACAGTTGTGTATGTGGAGCATTGATGGATGGGAAAAGAAGAAAGTAAGATCCATACAAGCGCAAGTTGGTCGTCAACCCCCGTCATCTGGAGAAACTAAAGTTCAGTTTCATAATGATCAAACCCATCTGTTGGTTACCCATGAAACTCAGATCGGCATTTATGATAGCAAGCTCGAATGTATACGTTCAGTAAGTTCCGCTCACTTGATCCTTTTTTCTAGTTAAAAAATTGCAAGTTACCGACAATAAATTGATAAAATTCTTTTTGTAGTGGTATCCAAAAGAAGCACTTGCAGCTCCCATCTCGAGTGCAATATACTCGTGTGACGGATTGCTGGTGTACGTTTCCTTCTGTGATGGTGCGGTTGGTGTTTTTGATGCTGATAGCTTGAGACTCAGATGTCGAATAGCGCCTTCTGCTTACTTACAATCGTCGGTTCTCAGGTAAAGTAACGAGAACATGTTTGTTAAAAGACATCCATAATTTTGTTCCAACATTATTCCTTGATGACGCTTGTTCTTTCTACTTGTGTAGCAGCAACAGCTCGGTCTATCCTGTAGTCATTGCAGCTCACCCGTCTGAGCCTAACCAAGTTGCACTGGGAATGACAGACGGCTCGGTACATGTAGTGGAGCCATCAGATGTGGAGCTGAAATGGGGCGGAACACCTTCTCAAGATAACGGGTCACTCCCTTCGAATTCATCGAACCCTTCACTGAGTGGCCAAGCCTCGGAACAACACCCTTCTAGGTGATTGGTGGTGATGATGATGATGATATGAGTACAGACAAAAGGCAGCCATGGTTTTATGAAATATTTTTAGATATTACTATTTTCTTTTTCTTTTTTTTTGGTGATTTTTATTTATTTAATTTTTAAAAAGTCGTTAAATTTGTTGTAAATGTTTTGAGTCTCATTTGGGAAATGAAGAAGTGTAGGGAGTTGAGTTGGGTTGGGTTGGGTTGTAAATGGCTGTGGTTGTAATGAAATACATTGGAAGAAGATGATGATGATCATAACCCTTGAGAAGAGGCCAATTTGCCTTCCAACAATGTTTTTTAGGTGGTTTTCTTTATACATATTTTTACATATATATTTATATTATATCATATATGTCCCTTTTTTTCATTTATTTATTTTATTTTATGGAATCAATACTTTTTTCTTTTCCAAAATTTCTTCTACTTAACTAATATTTGCATTTTCTAACTTATTCCATCCTCTTAGCAAAAATGAGAAAATTTGAATCCCAAGAAACAAGTTCAATTTGGTTATTGCACAATTAAAAAAAAAAAAATTCCCCCAGTCCGATGGTCGGACCAATCGGACCCTATGGTCCGACCATCGGACTCCAATCTCTCTTCCTCTCTCTGAAATCGCAAAAAAAAAAAAAGAAAATATACAGTCCGATGGTCGGACCATTGGGTCCGATTGGTCGGACCCCATCGGACCCATTGGTCCGACCATCGGACCTGCATATTTTATTTTATTTTATTTTTTTTTTGCGATTTTAGAGAGAGGAAGAGAGATTGGGGCTGAGGGGGTGCGACGTTTGGGTGGTCTGAGAGAGGGGGGCTGGGTCGAGGGTGTTGGTGCGGGTGGTCGGAGGTGGTGGTGAGGGTCGGAGGTCGGAGGTGGTGGTGAGGGTGGGCGGTTGCAGAATGCTAGATAGCGAGAGAGAGAGATGATGCAGAGAGAGTTTGAGGGAAAGAGAGAGAATGAATTTGAATTGTGAGGGGAGTATTTTTGGGTTTTGAAAAAAATGTCATAGTTTTTTTAATTTAAAAGGTTTTGCTTTAATAATAAATTTTTTTAATTTTTTAAGTATATAAAATCAAAATTTCCTTTTCGTTATTTGATATGTGGATTAGTACATGGATTTTGGTAAAAATATAAAAAAATTATTTTAAAGTGTAAAAATTAAAAAATTCTATTTTATTATTCTTGATGATAATTAATTATTTATTTTAGTTTGATTGATGTTTTTAATAATAATGATAATAATAAATAAATAGTATTTTAATTTACTTAAAAAACAAATAAAAAATAAAAATAGAATTTTAATGAATGCCCTCCCAATTTTATTTGAGTTTTGTGTGAGCACATATCATATCTGCAAGTAACACTAAACGAAAGATCTCACTCTCCTTCTTCACCTCTTTCACTCTCCGCTCCAATCCAAGGTATCTCTCTCTCTCTTTCTTCTCTTTTCAATCTCTCTATATGTACATATATACATATATGTTTGTATCTTTCTGAAATTCTATCGAAGTTTTGAGCTTTCTATTTCCTTTTAGGGTTTTGATGAGCAAGTAGACACGTTATTAGGGTGAAATAAGTACAAACCAAGCTTTTGGGTCTGACTATTTTCGAGTTATTTAGTACAAGATTTTATCAAGTTTCAGTCTTTTGAGGTTATTTTCTGTTATGTTTATTGTTACTGAACAATACCCATTTTTTTTAAATGCTCACTGTTCATTCTTTGTAATCTTAATTAGAGGGTATTATCAGTATCAATGGAGGTGCAATCGAATGATGATGATATGCTTCAAAAGCCACTAAGTCCCCCCATTGATACTCATCAAAATGATGATATGATGCAAAAGCCACCAAGTCCTCCCTCCATTGATACTAATCAAAATCAGGATATGCTGGAAAAGCCACCAAGTCCCCCCATTGATACTCATCAAAATCAGGATATGCTGCTAAAGCCACCAAGTCCCCCAATTGATACCCATCAAAATGATGATATGCTGCAAAAGCCACCAAGTCCTCCCCCCATTGTTACTCATCAAAATCAGGATATGCTGCAAAAGCCACCAAGTCCTCCCCCCATTGATACCCATCAAAATGAAGATATGCTGCAAAAGCCACCAAGTTCCTTCATTGATACCCATCAAAATGAAGATATGCTGCAAAAGCCACCAAGTCCCTTCATTGATACCCATCAAGATCAGGATACTGTGGTTCCTGATGTGCTGAATCATAGGTACAAACATATGCTTTTTTTTAGCTATCTTAATCCTTAACTTGACACAACACTCACAACAATGCTGTATCCATGGGAGTTGTTTAATTTAAGTTGCTAGTGTTTATGTTTTTAATCTTTTCTATCTCAAATGGTTGGAAATGTTATGAAATGTTATTTCATTGATTTTATAAAGGCGTGTTTGGAAGTCACTAGGTAGTAATTACACAGTCTAGCAATTACCTTCAATTACATCCAAATTTAATTACACTATGATTTTCCAAACGTACCCTATATTTTAAACTACAATAGTTAGTAATTATACAAGAATATAATATTCTTTAGTACGTAATATCTACGAGAATTGAAGAATGTAATTGCATAGCCAAACAAACATGTCAAAATGTGTAATTACCTCTAATCACACCCAAATCCAATTCCACCTGGCTTTCCAAACACGCCCTTTAGGGTAAGTGAAAGTTCTGCATTTGTAATTGAAACGTCAGGGCAAGATTCATAACCATTTTATATCTTTTGGTTAGGCAGTTTTTTTTTTGCTTATTCAAACATATTTTGAAAACTTTCATATTAATGGAGTTGTGTTTTTCTTGATATTTCAGAGAGGAAGAAGAGCCACCGAAGCTTGAGATTACTAAAAATGAAGCTAGAGCCATACTTGAAGTTATTGCATCCACTGGGAAGTTCTGGTATGTTTATATCTAGACCTTGGAACTGGTGACTTGCTCATATGTTTTTAGTGTTCTGAGTTTTTTGTATGCTTAGTAATCTTCTTTTTCTATCTGGAGAAGGCAACCCGAAATATGTAGATTGCGACTTTAGCCTTTTCTTCCAGAAGAACTAAACTCTTTTAATTGCTTTGTTAAGCAGTATGATAACTGTTGTTGAAACAACCAAAGATAAATTTTAGAATTTGCCTAATATTTTGGAAGTCGTTGCTAATTTATTGTTTTGCATTGAAGCCATATAATATATTGCTGTTATAACATCTTCTTGCTTCATATTTGTTATTTTAGGCATGAGTGGGACAAGTTAAAGGCTACCTTATCCTTTCAGCTGAAGCAGGTATGGGGAGGTATGGCGGCATGTGGGTCTTTTGTTCGTAGTTTATATGTAATGAATAAGTGTATAGCTAATGTGTCTTTTCACCTCTAACCATCCAAGCGGATTTTTTCTTTTCTTTTTAATTTTCCCCTTTTCTATAATTTATGAAGGTTTTGTTGGAGTATCCTGAGGCGAAAATGACAATTGAAGAGCAAAATGCTTCTCTAAGAGAAACATTCACCGAGCTGGTAAAAAGGTTGGATGAAGGTATTTCATTTCCTTAATCTGTATTTTTGTTCATTTTGATGTTGTTTAAAGAGTCTTATATAGTTTTAGCTTTCAAGTTTCAACTGGAATATATGAACTGACATTACAAAATGAAGAGTGATTCTTGCCACTTGGTCCCCAATTTGTCAACCTTTGAAATCTTTCTTGACCTTGCTGTATGTTTTTCTTTTTCGTTTCTGATATTAATAGAATTGTATAAATCATATATCCGAGATGTTATCTCAAATGATCAGACATGTGATTTGTTCTTACCAAGTCTAAGGTTCGATTATGTTGTGATTGTAAACACCCCCTCCACAAATGAGCTCTTTAAGGAATTGATGATAAGACCCAAACTGATCGAACAGTAACAAACAGTAGAGAAAGAGCAATAGAGAAACAAACCAGAACCAGCACTGTAGTAACAGTAAGGGCCCTGTCGAACCATGATTTCGAGAATAATCTCAATTCTTGCATAACTTCCTTCTTTCCTTACTATCTCACTCGGAAACCCACTCTCAATACAATGACTCGTGTACCCTTTTTTATTTAATGTCTTATACCATATTCTACTATCTTGGGGTCTAATCTTACGTTACCAGCCGCCCTAATTTAACCTCATCATCAAGGTGAAGTGCATTGGAACTAAAGAGGGAGTCCCGAAATGTGATGGTGTGTCCTTTGTCAAAAAACCAATCGACCAAATGGAGGCTTGTAGTGACTGAATGTTTGGGAATCTGTGATACCATATTCTACTATCTTGGGGCTCTAACAATTGATGATCAAGCTTTCTTAATGACCATTACCAATACATTAAATAACATGAAAAAGAGAGTTGTTGGAGTATCATTTCTTTCCTATAATGTGAAATTGAAAGTGGTTCTTGTCTTTGTTTCAAAACACTGTTATGTTCTAAGCAACATTAAATTCAAATTGCCATATTATTTCTTAATCATTTTTGTTATATCGCAAAGGCCTTTTTGTGTGAATAACAAATTGTATGTATGTTTTCTACATTTTCAGCTCTCCATAGCTTTGATCAAGGTCCCCCATTTACTCTTCAGAGGCTGTGTGAGGTACACTTGCTTTGTTTAATGTGTTGCAAATTAACTTGACAAAACACTATCTTTTAATGGATTTTGTTCAAAGCAAGTATGATTTTGATTTTTCTATTTCAACTCATCAGATCCTCTTGAATGCCCGGGGCATTTATCCGAATCTCTCCAAGCTTGCACTAGCACTCGAAAAGGTACTTTGGTTTAACATCTGACATTCATTAACTTTTCTTGTTAAACTACATAGATTCACTTAATATGTTATTATCTTATTGTAATTTGTGTTAGGTATAATGTTTTCGAAAAATAAAAAATAAATCTTTCCCGGATGTTGAATAATCATGTCATTAGTTTGTACTTGGGCGATTTTTCGGTTGTGTAGAATCTCCTAGTGACATCTATGCTTACAATCTCCACCGATCCATATCCTCAACCAAAGGCGATATTGATAGAGCCAATCGAACCAGAAAAGGCTAGTGAAGAACCACCGAAAATGGAATCTGATTCTACTGCTGCTGCCCCACAAAATGGGGTAGAAGACTCGAGTGGTGATAAAGATGAAGTAATGACAGAGGTAGATGAAGCTGATACAGTTGACAACATGACCATCGACATGGAAGCCTTGGAGAGTTTTGTTGAATCTACCGAAACAAACACCGCACCCCCGAACTCATAATTCTTAGTTTCCATTACTCTGGCTCGAATATTTTATTAATTCTAGGCGCTTAACGATCGGTACAGCAATACAAGGTATTCATATAAGATGGCAAATTTTTTATGGATATTTATTTCTTCTATGGCCATCTACTTGTACAATTCAAGTTCATTAACTTGAGGAGGATCCATTTGGTTTCCTTAAAACATTTTTTATTTTGTGTTAATTTTTAACAATTAGTTTTGCGTTTTATGTAACTATATATATATATATATATCTCTATGTTTAGAGGCTATATATAAAGCTAAAATCTTGGTGTTGAGGAGATATGATTTTAGAAGTTTCAAACTTGTGAAGCAAGTAAATTTGCAATCTTCTTTTCATGTATAAATAGTTTGACTCTATGAAACATCACATGGAAGCATAGCCTTTCCAATTGTGTCCTACATTGATAAAAGAAGAGGGAGTTGATCACTTTATAAGGCTAAGGAACTACTTTCTTTGTTGCCAATAATTACACCATATAATGAAATTTTTAATTTTTTTTACTTTATATTGTGGGATAGAATTTTTTTTTTCAAAAATACTGTGTAAGTTTTATACTGTGAACTGTGTTAAGTTTTCATTGTTGTTTTACAGTTATTTTTTAGTTGTTTTACTGTTGTTTTTAGTTGTTCTCTTATGTGTTCTATTTTTGTTTTATAAAAACACAATATTTTTGAAAAGATTTTTGTGTGACAGTATTTTTATAAAAGCTAACTCAAATTTTAGTATTTTTATAAATTTTCCATTATTTTGAGGTAAAACTTCTTTAGACTTGTGAAATGAATCTTGATGATAATCGCACTCCAAACCTTATTTAACGATATACATTATTTGAGTGAAGGTTGGTTGGAGCACATAAATATGCCTATATTTTATGGCAAATTTAATCACAAAATAGCATATTAAGTAAAATAATTCAAACTATTACACAATTAATTTAGATATTTTTTATTTAAATTATAAATTCCCTTCAATCAAAGCAAATTTAAATTTGACTTTTTTTTTAAAATTTTTTTTATTCAAATTCATATAAATAAGGATTACAAGTGGCTTATAAATAATCGATCAAACAAGTATGGAATGCAAGAAATTGAAAAATAAATGAAGAAATATCAAATTGCATTAGTTCATCATAAGGATTCAAGACATCCAATTAACAGTTCAAAAAATAAAATTAGTTCATAGTATTCATTCTAAACACAGAAATTCATAGACATACATAAAAATTCAAGATGAGATGAAAGAAAAACTAAAGAGTAGCCTCCAATGGTGTTCTCCCAAGTCCAGTCGTCTTCCACACCCTCCAAAATCTCAAAAATTCTAGCCTCTTTCGTGTTTGTACGATTTTGTAATTTTTTCCTTTTTAAACGAAGAATGCCACTCTTCCAAAAATTGCATAAACTCTTCATCTAACACTTAAAATTGCAAAGAAAAGAAAAACAAGTGTAACAATGAAAGATAAAAACTATTAAAATGGCGCAAAATAGACTTAACATAGCAGTATGGATGTCCATAGAGATGCATTTAGATACTGATATCTATTATCTAGTGATGCTAGGGGGAATTGAATAGTATGAATTAATACTACCAATATCAATATGACTAAAATACTAGAATTGGGTTCGTATTGTGGTTAATTATACTATAGATACGAACGTTCACATCTCAGTTTACCACTAGATGCAATTATTGATTTATGGTAACTGAGTGTATGGGTGCTCAATTACAAGTCAATTATTTATGTTTCTATATGTATATTTTTCTTGCTAAGTATGTTAACTTAGAGTTGCTTTGCAATGTGCAGGTAAAGAGAAAGCGGAAGCAAAACAGTAATGAGTCGAGGGTTCTGGTGAAAATTTTACATACCTGGTCGTATAGATCTGCAGGTTTGAGATGTATGGGAGATCAACTAGCACAACTTTTGTTTTGTCGCTAGATGACTATTTTGAGATTCAATATAGTATGTGTATCTTGCAAATAAATAACGGGATCCCGGATAATAAATATTTAACGAAATTTCTTTTCAAGAAATTAACTTTTAATTTAAAATCTTTTTAATTAGTAAATGTTAACACAATAATTAGAAATCACGTAACGTGCCTTACAATAATAAAATAAAATTTTGAATTTTTATGATTTTTTTTGTGAAGGGAGGGGGGAGAGAATATTTTTATGTTTAATTTAGCTATGTCAAAAATATTTAACTCAAGTTTAATCTTTTTTTTTTATCTCTTTCGATCGATAAAAACAACCCTAGTCCATATAATATGAAAATAATATATATATTTTTTTAATTATATAACAAAATTAAGCATAAATTTTCTTAATAGTACCTATATTTACGAGTAATATATATTAATAATGCATCTATATATTGATTAGCAATTGAATACAATAGTTTGAGATGAAATCTTCTCCATTGCTTTGCCTTTCATTTATGAGAAATGGTAAATTAAAGCCACCAACTAGCATAATCTATAAGGTGTTATTTTGCTATTGGTGCAATTAAGTATGAAGTCCCACATAATTTAATTTAGTAACTTTTTTATAAAATATTGCTAACTATTTTACAAGACATCACCTTAAAATAGTGTTAGGCGCCACTAGTGCCTAATAATATTGTTCTTTGTTTATCTATATGTTTAAGAGAGATTGTCGTCTTACATCACCTAGAGGTGACACTTTACGATTGACTAGCAATACTTCATAAAAATTATTACATTAAAATATATGGGACCTAATATTTTTTTAATCCAAATTGAAGGGGATCACGTGGTACAGATCCCTTTCCCACCCCTTCAGTACCTTAGACAATTCTGGGAACTATGAGCTAGCTATCAGGGCCTTATACATCACCCTCCTTAATTGAGACATTGGTATGTACTTTGAGGATTCCCATTTCATTAACGATGGTACTGCCACAGCAAACTAGCCTCCCAAAAGACCAAGCATAATCTCTCTCATTAGAAGATGTACTGGGATTTGAACCCTTGACTTAAGAAAAGAAGGATGCCAGTAAATGCATGCATCTCTACCACTACACCACATAACACATGGTTATATAAAAGATTCAATACTTAATTATACTAATAACAATATCACATCATGAAATGTACTAAATACTATTTTATTTTTAATACGAGTTAAATTATTATTTTAATGAAATTGTCGTGTTATGTGTGTTGTCTAAATAAAGGTTGGAGCTTTTCTTATAATAATAATAATAATAATAATAATAATAGAGTTGTGCAGTAGATATTTTAATGATAAGTTATATTAATGGCCACTTGATTGATTTATTTTAGATTCATACACACGTAAAGATCCATCAAAATTTCTATTAGTAGACAAATTTATTATATATTAATGCCCTTTTTTATCCATATTCAAAAAGGGAAAACAAATCCCACCAAGATATAATATTGTAAAATAATCTTCAAAAATGACATAAGATCTTTTCTTTTTGAAAAACAACAAAAACACTTGAAAAAGATATTGTATACCACTAACCCATGCACCGACAGAACCACATGATTCATGAGTATTCACTCTTCTTCATACCATTATTTAATCATATAATTACATGACCAATATGAAGTAAAAGGATATAATAAAAGAAATATGGATTTTATTATTATTATTATATTTTACAAAGTACCACTAAAAAAAATAACTTTTAGTAACAATCTTTTAATCATAATTAATATAAAAATTTTATGACTAAATGTAACTTTAGTTACAAAAAGTTACTTGTGACTAAAACACAGTATTTAGATACAAGTTGTCGCTAATTTAGTTTTAGTCGCAACACGTATTGTAACGTTCTCGCTTAAAGTCTCCATTGGGCCCTTACACCCACGGAATGATGACTCTTATACATGAGTACATCACTTTGGCTGCTTCATGAAATGACGACTGACCCTACAAACCAACACGAGTGTTTCCAGCATACTTTTTCCTCACTCGCACGCTTCTTGGGAAAACTTCTCAGGAAGTCACCCATCTTTTACCCCAGGTCAAGCACGCTTAGCTGTGGAGTTCTTTCGTGATGTGCTACCGAAAGACAAGATGCATCTTATTGATATAGGTAGTACCAATCAATCCATTTAAGCCCTCTTCAACTGTGTAGTCCCATTCCTACACAGTCTCAGACATCACACATGACCTTCCCCATGCAATGTGAGATTGTACAACTCTCGGTCTTTTCCTTTCGAATCACGGGGCTTTGACTGTCACAATCATCCCTTTTTAGGGGTTCAACGTTGTCGTCGACCACCCTTTTGGCTGAGTCAAGGCTTTGATACCATTTGTAACGTCCTTGCTTCAAGCCTCCATTGGGCCCTTACACCCATGGAATGATGGCTCTTATACACGAGTACGTCATTTTGGCTGCTTCATGGAATGACGAATGACCCTACAAACCAACACGAGTATTTTCAGTGTGCTTTGTCTTCACTTGCACGCTTCTTGGGAAAACTTCCCAGGAGGTCACCCATCTTGAAATCACCACAAGTTAAGCACGCTTAACCGTGGAGTTCTTTCGTGATGGGCTACTGAAAAATAAGATGCACCTTGTTGATATAGGTAGTACCAATCAATCCATTTAAGCCCTCTTCAACTATGTAGTCCCATACATAGTCTCAGAATCATCACACATGACCTTCCCTAGCGATGTGGGATTGTACAGCTCCCAATCTTTCTCCTTAGGATCACGGGGCTCTGACTAGCTATCACATGTATTGTGATTAAAAATGTAACCTCCTCGCTTCAAGCCTCTATTGGGCCATTACACCCACAGAATAATGACTCTTATACACGAGTACGCCACTCTGGCTGCTTCTTGGATTGATGACTGATCCTTCAGACCAACACGAGTGTTTCTAGCGTGCTTTGTCCTCACTTGCACGCTTCTTGAGAAAACTTCCTAGGAGGTCACCCATCCTGAAATTATCCTAGGTCAAGCACGCTTAACTGTAGAGTTTTCGTGATAGGCTACCGAAAAACAAGATGCACTTTGTTGATATAAGTAGTACCAATCAATCCATTTAAGCCTTTTCAACTATGTAGTCCCATACATATACAGTCTCAGAATCATCCCACTTGACCTTCCCCAGGCAATGTGGGATTGCACAACTTACTCGGTATTTCCCCTTATGAATCACGAGACTACTGACTGTCACAATCACCCCCCTTACGGGATCCGACGTCCTCGTCGACCACACTTTCGGCTAGGTCAAGGCTCTGATACCATTTGTAACGTCCTCGCTTCAAGCCTCCATACTGAAACCTTAATAATTAATTTAGTAATTCTTGAAAAAATTAACCAATACTAAATGAAAAGAAAATTAACCAATTTTTTTTTCTATTCTTATTATTATTTTTTTTTATATATATTTTCATTCTTATTCCTAATAATTGTTTTCATTTATTCTTATCAAACATAGCCCTTAATAATTGTTTTTTTTTTCTCCTAATTCTACCAAAAGTTTAGCACTAGGAATAGGATTATATTCTAAAAGGGATATTTACAAACACGTGGGATTTTTGTTTTTATATTTTTTTTATTTATTTTAGTGTTAAGACTTAGGGGGCGCACATTGCAGGGCTGGAAACATGTGTCCAGGCTATCAACGCGCGCCCCTATATGTCACTAATTTTTTTTAGTATGTATAACATATCTTTATTGACATGCATTGTGGAATTCATTTTTTTTTAACATCCATTAATGCAGGACTCTAACGAGTGTCACTAATAATTAAAATTTTACTAGTGAAATTTTAAGCCAACAAATAACACTCAAAACAATATCACTTGATTGATTTTTTTAGATTCATAGTGAACATCTTTTTTTATTATTACATTTTATCCATTATTATGAAAAAAGGGAAAAAAAATTAATCCCACTAAGATATAATAATATTTTAAATCTTCAAAAGTGTCATTAGATGTTTTTACTATTAGAATAAAACTATACAAAAACATTTGAAAGAAATAACAATTCATGTCCCCACAAAAACACATGATTCATGAAAATTCCTCATACAATATAACTAATATATAATAATAATATAATAAAAGAAAATCAAGTAATTCAGAAATACAATTGATTGAGAATTTATGAATAATGATACATAGTTATTTTTCACCACAAATCAACAAAATAATTAAGTTTTAAAACTTTAATACTTAAAATTTTACATAAAATTTATTTAAATAGTACTATTCCTTGTACTTATTATAAAACTAATAATTAAGAAGGAATATGATTAATTATCAATTCTGAAATTCTTTGTTTTGATAAACTATCCTGAGAAGCATGTCCATCTCCATATTGATATATAAATTGTGATATTCTAGCAAGATTTTTACAATTTTGAAGAAATTGTTTTGAGAAAGGAGAGTCCATATTTTCATCTTCATTATTTATTTCCTTCCATAATTCACTTATTAGAAACTTCATATGATCTCGAGCTTCATCTTCAGAAACACCTGTATCGTTCATGTAACATTGAATTGATTTCGGAATATCACCTCTTTTCATTTCATCCTACACAGTAAATAATTAAGAGAAAGTAACTAATTAAATAAATAAATATATTAGGATATGTAATTTAGTTACGAGAGATTAATTACTTGTAATAAATTTTTGAAAAATTTTGAATAATCAGTTTAAGTCAAAATCATAATTTCAACCAGTGTATATACTTTTGTACAAGTGTATAAATTTCGAAGCAATACAAGTGCGATGAGCTGCTTGAATATTGATTTTGATATCTTAAATTATTTAAAACTTCTTGAAAATTTACTTAACATCTAAAAATACTAAAATACCTATAAATAGTGATTTAAATATCAATCAATATCCCATTTTTTTTTTCTATATATGTATATATTTGGTGAGAATTAACTTACATTCGATGTTCCTAGATCATCTGTAAGTCGTAGAATCATGGATGCGTGGTAAATTATGGGTGGATAACCTAATTCCAGTAATTTTATGGCATCTTTTGTAACAGGATTTGTAAGAGAGAAATAAGCATCCATAAGAATAATCGGTCCTGATACCGAAATCCATGCATTGTTAATGTATTCTTCGAATGTTGGTTTGTATCCACTGTGAAACCATTTTGCCTCTTGTAATTGATGTTTACAGAAATCTACCCACTGCATGCATGCATTACGTGAACATAATGTTAATTTTTCACAAAAAAAATATTGAAGAAAAAAAATACATAATTAATTAATAAATAAATATATGTATATAGCATCAATTAATCAATGTGTATTGTATTTATATTACATATTTTATTTTAAAAATATAATTATTATCTCAAAAATAGTTTTCAAAGAAAGTACATGTATTTCACATGCCTATTAAAAAATATACACAAGTGTAATAATGCATGCTAACATGATTTCGATATAAAATATTATTTATAATTTTTTTAAAATTTACACATTCTATAAAAAATTAAGTTATAATTTATCGGATACTAAAAAAACAAAGAACATCACTATAATAATTTGTCAGGACAATTATTGTAAAAATTTCTATATGACAAAAATCTTTGTAGAGAAGGAAAAGAAAAAATTCATACAAACATACCGTCCTCTTAAGGAATTTAACGTTGAGGAAATTTTGGTCTCCTAACACATCGAAAGCCATTTCGTTTATGGTATTGTGTAAAAGAAAGAAAGGCATCCTCATATATTCTGGTAAATCATCCATTGCTTTCACATCCCATCTACAAAACCGATTTAATTTTTGTAACAAAAAACATCATTATTATATGAATTACATATGAATTCACGATATCGTTATCTACATCTATACTTTAGTATTTTTGGTATATAAAAAGTTATAACTCTTTCGGATTATAATGTAGTTATATGAGATTTCCCATAAATTTTTTCAAAAAATTTCGAATAATTTAGAATATATCAAGTATCAAGATATTAATTCAAATAGTTTTGTATAATATATCAAAATAAGCAGAAAAATAACAACGTGTTGTTTGAATTCTGATTTTGCTATCTTAAATTATCTAAAATTTTATAAAAACATTTGCGGGACATCCTCAATGCGTAACTATAGTAAAATTTACACGAAAAATTTGATAAAAATTACAAAAATATGTAGTCAATATAATTTTTTATTTTTATTTTTACTCTTTGAACATTTTTATCTACAATTCAGTAAACATAATAAATCGTTTTTCTTTTGTTGTTTTATAGTTTATAAATTTATAGTAATTGTGATTTTTTTTTTTTTGTCGAGTAAAATGTATTAAATACTAAAAATAATCAATATCAAATAGTATTTGTATATACATATATATATTACCTCTCAACAGCATTAGTGAAAAGCTCTAATTCCTCCAATGTTCCATAGACATCATATATATCATCAATTGTTGTTATTAGAACATATAATCTTCCAGACATTCTTCTATAATAGCTTTGTTCTGGCTCACATGCTATTCCCACAGTCCATAAGAAACACTCCATTAATCTATCTCTAAAGAAATCCATTTTCTCTCCAAGTTTTGTATGGCTCCACCACCTTTGACATACACACATATATATACATAAATAAACATATATATATATATATATATTGACATCAATACTAAAAAAGGGATTTCCTGATCGTACAATAGAGAAGTTTTACTATGAGTCTTAAAATCGACGCCTATACCACCGACGCAAAACGTGATGGAAAAGGCACTAGGTCTTATCATCATGTTATATACTCTATAGATACTAGTTAACAAATTTAATAATCTATAATCCAATATTGATAAATATTGATAATTTTATTAGCGATAATTTTTATTATTAGTCGCTCTAAACTGTTATTAGGTGCGACTTTTTGTTTCTTAATATAATAAAGTAATAACTATTAGGAGCAACAAAGTTAATTGTTGTTAAATAATAATAAAGATTAACTCCTAATAATTAGTCTCCTAATAAATTTTAGAAGCGACTTTTTTCGCTCCTAATTTTTTAGTAATTTTTTGTAGTGGCTATCCATTTATTCATTAAAATTGATGTGAACTAATTAATTTGATTTATAAAAAATATTTAAGATCATAATTAATTTACCTTGAGAGATGTTTTAGATCTTCTTGATATATGGATTGTACCATGTTGTAATCCAATTTGGCAAATTCAAGCAAAGTAGAATTCATGTTATGATTTTTTTCATATAAATCAATGAACCACCTTGCTTCTGATCTTGTTATTCTCCAATAAAGTGGAAGCTCCAAGGCATGATTCACTAATAATAACATATTATTATCATCATCATAATCATTGACTAATAATGATGGTTTGTTTCGCTCCATCGTCATAGTTGCTACGTAATTTTCGAGACATTCGATTGAGGAAACCCTAGCTTCTTCCAAAATACTTTCACTTTTTTTGCCATAGAATGAAGCTTCGTATAAAGCCAATACTCCAATTATATCTTCGCCACTCGTTCTTGCCTTGAACTTGCTTGTAATCTCATCCTTAAACACATTGAAAATTTCTGCAATGATAAATTATCATTAATTAATAATATTATAGATCGAACTCTGTTTAATTAAACCGTCGATTGAATCATTGGTTGAAATATGGATATTTATTATTTTATTAGAGTACTCACATCGTATGTTTTAAAATAGCGATTCTTAAAAATATTTGAAAAGCTAAACTTAAAAAAAAATTACATTGGATGCTCTAAAGTTTTTCTTCTCAGTTAAAAATTTCTTTAGAATTTAATATATTCATGTTCTATATATTTATAGATCTTATTTATTGTTTTAAATATATTTTATTAATTATTTTAGATTTTAAAATTTTCTTTAATATGGGAATATCTAATGATGTATTATTTTCAAGAAGTTGAAGTATATTTTTATGATGTATTTTAAAATATAAAATATAAAAAAACTGATGAGAGTGCTCTTATAATTACAATAAAACGAAACATGCAATTCATAACGAAATACATTACCTTGAGATACATCATAACCATGATGGCGTAGAAGCCTGAATTCGAGAGCTGTGGCGTACAAATTATAATTAGGGTTATCGATAATATTACCGGAGTACTTTTCATTTAAAATAGTGTTTATTTCAGTCTCGAAACGGTAAGATAATCCAAGTCTTTGCAATGCATCAATAAACTCAAGTTGAGCTAAAGAGTTAGATTTCATCTCAACTAACAATATCTCTTTCACATTTGCCTCTAGCTCATTCAATCTACTTGTACATGCTTCTCCCTGTATAAATAGAATTACCATGTAAATATAAGATTATTTTACATATCATATATATACAAATAAAATATTTTTAGGGGAATTACTCCATATACTATTTTTTTTAGTTTTTTTTTTTTTTTTTAAATTTACGGTTTAAGTTTCTAAAGTGGTTGCAGCGTTAGTTGCAATAGGAATTTCTGTACGATTTTTTGTTGCAATTTAAGTTGCAGCGCCAGTTGCAATAAGAGTTTTTATGTAGAATTCCGTAAAAATGTAAAAAAAACTTTTTTCAAGTGTAAAAATAAAAAAACCCATATTTTTAATGGGTAAAACTCATTACTATAAATAAAATTAACTATAAATATTCAATTTTAATCTAATCAAAAATAATAAAAGAGAAATTTAAATTTCTATACTTAATTAAAGAAAATATAAAAAAATATCCTCTTTTACACTACTATATCAAAAATATATTTATATACTTAAGTCAAATTAAGATTTTTTTTATTATTTTTTTATCGATCTCTTTTTATTTCTTTTAACCGATCGATGGAACAATTCCAACTCACATAATGTAAATCTGAGATATTTTTTTTTTAATTAGATAGAAACATTAAGCATAAAAATTCAAATTTTCCTAATAATATCCATTAAGAGTGCACTTATATATATAACAAAAATAATTAAGAAAAAAAAACAAAATTAATTACCTTATATTGGCTTGATGAAAGAGATTGAATGTAATCAAAAGACCAAATGGGAGGTTCATAATTGGCTGATCTTCTATGAATATGATTATCAAATATAGTAGTATTATTAGTAATATTTGTACTATTGACCATAGTACATTGGATGGGGTAGCAAGCACTTGATAATCTACTTGCTCTTGCTAATTTTGTAGTACTAAGGATTAATGAAAGTGGAGAAAATTGATGAACTCCCAAGCAAAACATTATTATAATTTTGGCTTAGTTACAATTTGGGATATGAGAATTTTGTGTGTTGCTTGGTTTGTTTTTATACATAGAAACTTGATTGAAGATGTATTAAATTATTTGTAAAATAAACCAGACATACCAATACACCATTGATTATTATATAAAATAATTAAAATAAAATACATATAAATAAAACCCACATGGCCAAATATTATTCTCTCTTTTGGAATGAAATCTCTCCACCACTACATCTCTCCTAATCGCTATGAAATGATATTTTGGCTTAAACTTTAATATGGAACACTTCTTAATGGGTATTACCCATGAATGGTTACTAAAATATCAAACTATCGAATTTTGATCTAATAACGAATAATGAAATCATAAATTTAAATTTCTATGCTTAATTTAACTACTTAATTAAAAAAAAATCAAAAAATATCTCTTTTTACACTATATCAAAAATATGTTCATACAAAAATATTTAACTCAAACTCAACTTTTTCTTGCTTAAAAACTTTTTTTTTTTACCGATGGAACAATCTCAGTCCATATGATATAAAAATGAGAGATTTTTTTAATTAAATAGAAAAATTAAGCATAAAAACTTAAAATTTTCTAATTTTACCCATTCATGAGTAATATCCATTACGATTACGAGTGCACCCATATATATATAAATAGGACAATATTCTAGTTTATAATTAACCTAAGAGTTATTTTGTTACATTTATTACCTGTTTTTGGATAAAGAGTGTACCAAAATTGTCCATCCATTATTTTAAGATAAATGCTAAAAAATATTAGTGATACTTAATATTATTTAATATGTTATATCGTTATTAGTACAATTAAATATAGAGTTCATATAATTTGATATAATAATTATTATGAAATATTGTTATACAAATTGTAAGACGCCATCTTTAGATGATGCTAAGTATTATTGGTGCTTTATAACAATACGTTTATTTTTTAGCTTTTATTTTTATTTTTGATGGAAGCAATATACAATTATTTTAACAATTGAATTCATGCTAAACAATTATTTTAATAAAATTGTTGTGTTATGTATGTCGTGTCTAAATAGAGTTTTGCAGTTTTTACGCACTATAAAAACAGTTACATTAAATATAAATTTTTTATGATTAAATGTGATTTTTAGTCACAAATAAAAACTGTTTATGATTAAAATATAATATTTAGATATAAATTATTATTAGTTACAATATAAGAATAATGATTTATAATTACTCACAATTTTTTTATATTCAATCATACATTTTATTGTGATTAAGTAAGATTTTTAATAGTGACCAAAAAAAAAAAAACTCAATCAGGTAGTAATGATGTTTGGATGCAATATAATTTTCTGAGTTATCAATTTTCATTTTTTTTTTGCAGCTTTTCAAATAAATAAATGATAAATAAAAATGTTTTGCAGTATAGATATTTAAATGATTAGTTATATTAATAATTTAATATGGCCACTTGATTTATTTTAGATTCATACATAGGTAAGCATCCATTAAATTTTCTATTATTAGAAATTTTTAAATGTTGTAACTAATCTTCAAAAATCCCATCAACATATAATACTGTAAAAAATCTTCAAAAATGTCATAAGATTTTTTCCTTTTTGAAAAAAGCAACAAAAATACGTACAATAATATATAATACCACTAATTAACCCATGCACTCACAAGACCACGTGATTCATGCATTCACACCTCATATTAGTGTTGTAAGTTTGTGCAAAATGGGCTGTGCGTGCTGTGCTACGAAAAAATATAAATCGTGCCGTGTCGTGCTAACATTTTTAAAAGGTAGGTATTATATTTGAAATTCGGCTATTCATTAGAAGCTGATATGTGCAACACTAATTATAAATTATGGTTCCTATATTGTGACTAAAAGGTTCGTGACTAAAAATATTAGTCACAAAAATTACACTATTTTTAGTTACAATATTTATTGTGACTAAAACTAAATTAGTGACAACTTGTAACTAAATATTATATTTTACTATTTTAGTCACAAGTAATATAATTTGTCGTGACTAAAGTCACATTTAGTCACAAAAAAATTACATTGTGACTAAAAAGTTGTCACTAAAAGTAATAGTTTTTTATAGTGGTGTCCTACAAAAAGAATACGAATCAGCTCAAAGAATATAATAATTGAGTTCTATTATTAAATGCGGTTTAATTAACTTGTTCCAATTAAATAAAGTTGATAGAAATATTCAAACTCGCTGACTACGTAAGCATATGCGAGATAAGAATTAATAATAACTATTAACAGATATAATTTACGAGACGATTTGTCCACCTCGGGATAAACATAGTATATAATAAAAACGTACAAGACGAGATATCAATGAGTTTACAACTCATTGGCCCACATATCTCTACGCGTGGAAGATAACTACATTCATCCATCTCGCTCTATCTGAAACGGAGTTGTCACCTCGCGAATAACTTTACGATATGATGAAGAACACGGGAAGAAGAAGCATATAGCATTTTTTTCTATAAAGACAGGATGACTCACATTTAGAGAGAAATAACCTTCTTAGTCAACATAACCGTTCAAGGATAAATACAAAAGAGTAGTTGGATAGTTATTAGATATTATCCCATAAAAATGAAACGTGGAGAATGTCCATGTTTCATGAACAGTTGTAAATGAATAAATCCCAATAAAAACAACTGTCATCCTATACATCTATGAATAGGGACAGAATTTATGAAAAAAGGAACGACAACTTGAGAGAAAAAAACTATTATTTATAATTATTGAGAATTGTACTCTATATCCAACAAATATCTTGAATAAGAAGGACTCGTGGAGTATATAAATTTTAACTGCAAAATCACGTAAAATATTTGGAGTTCATTTATTATTATTATTATTATTATTATTATTATTATTATTATTATTATTATTATTATTATTATTATTAAATTCTGTAGTAAATTTATTACGTAAAATACTATATATTTAGTTAACAAAAATTTGCGTTAACAGTAGGCTTGGCATGACTCGTAAATCTGATATTTCTGTACCTTGTTCATGCCGACCAGAATTTCTGAACCAGCCCAGTCCGTTTTCATATTCAGGCTTAAATTTATACTTTACTTTTTCATATAATTACCAAATTATATTTATATTATAACTTTAGTTATATTTATATAACAATAATATTTTATAAATAATCATATAAAAAAATTAACTTTAATAATTATTCTTTTTTCCTAATTCTACCAAAAAAGAATTATATTTTAAAAGATAAATATTTTAAACAGTTTATTTTATGGACGTATAAAATAAAAAAGATACGAGCGCAATAAATTATTTGAAAAACGTTATTTTTTGTAAGTTAAATTATTTCAATTTTTTTATAAATTTGTAAAATATTTTAAGTAATACATTTTCACATATATATAAATTAAAATTATCAAACCTATCAAACCAATAATTGTTAAGGATTGTGAAATACTCTGTTATTTACAGAGTTTTGGTGAAGAAGAAAGCAGTGGAGAGAAGATGGAAAGAGAGAAAGAAACTGGAATGAAATGAATTGCTCAATCAAACTAGATTGGCCTTAGCTTTATTTATACTGGTGTAAATACAAGAAGAAAGAAAAGAAACAGAAATTGGTTATACAAAACCGTTACAGATAGTTGAGCTAAATATGACACATAAGCAAAACAGTTTTAACTGTGGTCTTCTTCTTGTATTTCAACATCCCCCCTCAAGTTGTACATGTCTGAAACATGTGTCAACTTGTTCCTAAAATGCAGAAAAGGTGTGGCAGCCAATGGTTTAGTAAAAATGTCGGCAATCTGGTGTGACGTATCAACATATCGAACATCTAATTCTTGGGCAATAACCTTGTCTCGGACAAAATGGAGATCCACTTCAATGTGTTTTGTACGAGCATGAAAGACCGGATTTGAGGCAAGAGAGCCAGCCCCCAAATTATCACACCAGAGAATAGGGCAGTGCTGAAAAGGAATTCCAACTTCTTTGAGCACAGATTGAATCCAAACAAGTTCGGTGGTGGCAAGAGCTAAAGCTCGATACTCGGATTCAGTGCTACTTCGAGCCACAACAGTTTGTTTCTTCGAACACCAGCTCACCAAGTTGCCACCAAAGTAAATGCAATATCCAGATGTAGACTTGCGGTCATCGTAGCAACCAGCCCAATCAGCGTCAGTAAATCCTTGAAGATCAAGTGTTTTGGCAGGGGCAAAATGGAGTCCTTCATGAAGTGTGCCAGAGAGATATCTTAGGATTCTCTTGCAAGCACTCCAATGATCTGATGTGGGCGCTTGCTGAAATTGACTCAGACGATTTACAGCAAACGCAATGTCGGGCCTAGTCATTGTGAGATATTGAAGTGCACCCAAGACACTTCTGTACATTGTTGGATTTTTCATAGGAGTACCAGTATGTTGAGACAGCTTTGTGGTGGAGCACATAGGTGTTGGTTGAGACTTAGAGTCATTCATTTGAGTGGAATTTAACAGATCCTTTGTATACTTATGTTGAGTTAAGTATAGGTGGCTGCCATCACGAATGACCTCAAAACCTAGGAAATAGCTTACTGGACCTAGGATTTTGAGAGCAAACTTGGATTGAAGTGTGGAGATGACATGTTGAACCTGATGCTGATCGTGGCCAGTGATTAATATATCATCCACATACACAAGTATTAACAGAAGTTTACCATTAGTGTTGCTGAAAAAGAGACTTGAGTCAGCTTTGCTGTTGGAAAATCCCCATTGTTGTAATGATTGTTTGAGTTTATCAAACCATGCCCTTGGAGCCTGCTTTAGACCATAGATAGCCTTATTGAGTTTGCATACATGGTTGGGGAATTGGGGATCAACAAAACCTTGTGGTTGATACATGTAGACTGCCTCTTTGAGTTCTCCATTTAAGAAGGCATTGTTGATGTCCAATTGTTGGATTTCCCAACCATAAGTGACAGCCATAGTGAACATGAGTCTGATGGTGCAAGGCTTGACAACTGGGCTGTATGTTTCAAAGAAGTCCACTCCTGGTACTTGTTGAAAACCTTTGGCAACCAAACGTGCCTTGAATCTTTCTATGGAGCCATCTGCATTTAATTTGATTCTGTAGACCCATTTATTATGAACAATAGTCATTTCAGAGGAGGGAGGAACAAGTGTCCATGTCTTGTTTTTCTTTAAGGCATAAATTTCAGTATTCATGGCTTTATTCCATTTAGGATTGGCTAAGGCTTCTTTGAGGCTTTTTGGTTCAGTGTCTTGAAAAATGGAGGCAAGATAGAGCTTTGGTTTATATATGCCATGTTTAGACCGAGTAAGCATAGGATGCTGGTTGTTGTGTGTGGGATTTTGTGTGGTAGATATGGATGGGACAGAGGTACTGGTTTGTGGGGAATTGTGTTGTTGAATATGGTCATTACTTGGAGGGATGTGAGGCACGAGTGTGGGAGATGAGTGAGATAATTCAGTTGGTATTGTTGACTGGTGGGAGTTGGTAATAGTGGCAGGGGGAGTGGGTGGATGATGGGGACGTGACATGGGGGTAATGGTGGGAACTTGAAAAGCATTAGGATCAATGACTTTATGTGTAGAGTGGGTACTGTTGTTGCAGGAAGTAGGAAAGAGGTCTAAAAAGGGGAATTCGGCTTCATTGAAAGTGACATTTCTTGCCACATACACTCTTCCACTTGGGTGTAAACACCTATATCCTTTGGATGAAAGACAATATCCTATGAAAAGGCATTTAGTGGACCGAAAAGCAACTTTATGGTTCTCATATGGTCTTAATAAAGGATAGCAAGAGCATCCAAAGACTTTTAATAAATTGTAGTCAGGCTTTTGTGAGAATAATTTTTCATATGGGGATAGTAAATTGAGGACAGGAGTGGGTAGCCTATTAATTAAATAAGCTGCTGAAGTGAAAGCTTCCCACCAATACTGTAATGGGATATTAGCCTGAGCAAGAAGAGTGAGACCCATATCAACAACATGTCTGTGTTTTCTTTCAACACGACCTTGTTGTTGATGTGTATGAGGACAAGAGTTCCTTTTAACTATGCCCATTTCTTTGAACATGTTATACAAAGGTTCATATTCCTTCCCTAAATCAGATTGGACACTTTTAATTTTAAGTTGGAAAAATCTTTCAATATAGGCATTAAATTGTGTAAAAATGGTTTTGACTTCAGATTTGGTTCTCATGGGAAATAACCAGGTAAACTTAGTGAAATCATCAATGAAACTGACATAATACTTGTAACCATCATTGGAAGCATAAAAGGAAGGGCCCCAAACATCAGTTAAGACTAATTCAAAAGGCATGGAAGTTTTAGTAGAAGTTTTCTTGAAACTGAATTGATGAAGCTTGCCGATTTGACAAGCATTACAAAAAGAATCAGGTTTACATCTCACATTAGGACAAACAAGTGCAAGAACTTTGTTTAGAATTGTATGAGATGGATGACCAAGCCGATGATGCCACACAGTAGCAGCTTTGGACTTGTCAAGAACAGGATTGCTTGTAGTAGTGTGATTAAAGGCAAGAAAGGAAGACTTGGACACAGGTGGCTTGATTTGGCCAGGATGAGAAACTTGAAGTTTATAGAGGCCATCACAGAGATTACCCTGAAGAAGAGCTTGCCTGGTTTTCTTGTCCTTAATAACACAAGAAGAATCATCAAACTCAAGAATAACATGATTGTCTTTTGTGAATTGTGAGATGCTTAAAAGATTCTTTGTTAGACTAGGCACATGCAATATATCTTGTAAAACTAAAGATTGGGAAGGAAATTTAGTAGGAACAGTACTTGTGCCTATGTGATGAATAGGGAGAGAGAAGCCATTACCTACAACAACTTTTGCTTTTCCTTTGTAGTCAGTAGAGGTGGCAAGGTTTTGGGAATCATTTGTCATATGATGGGTGGCTCCACTGTCAATATACCATGCATTTGACAGATCGGGCATGATGTTTGTTTCTGTTATATTGGCTTGAGGAGAGGTGTCACTGGTTTGGGATTGGGTGGGATTTGAATTGGGTTGAGGACCAGTGAAGTTTATGTCAAATCTGTGGAAGCACTTAATCACAGTGTGACCACTTCTCCCACACAATTGACAAATGGGTCTATTGCCACGATTTGGTTGAAAACCACCTCTGTTAGGACCTCTTCCTCCTCTTGTTCCACGATAGCCCCTGTTTGATTGATAGCCTCTTCCTCCATTATTAAAGTTTGTATTGGCTATGTTGGCTTGGATGTTTGACATGGAATCGGATGTAAGCTGCTGTAGTCTCATTTCTTGGCTTTGTAACATAAATTGGACTTCTTGCAAAGAGAGAGATTCGGATCGAGAGGTGAGATTGACTACAACTGCTTCATATTCGGATCCCAAGCCTCCGAGTATGTAAAGAACCAAATCATCGTCAGACATGGTTTGTCCAGCGGCATTGAGACTGTCAGCATACTGTTTCATTTTCAGTATGTACTCTTCGATTGAAAGTGAGCCTTTCTTGGTGGATTGGAGCAATCCTCTTAGTTGCAGGAGTCTAGCTCTTGATCTGGTGACGAACAGTGATGCAAAGGTACTCCAGATCTCAGCAGATGTTTGACAATGGATGACATGCCCAAGCATATTATCAGAAACAGAATTCATAAGCCAATGCATCAAGAACTGATCAAATCTCATCCATTGTTGATATTCTGGGTTAGGGACATTACCTGCAAGTAAAATCGGAGGAGCTGGACGAAGTCCAAGAATGTATCCGTCGAGATCGTAGGCGCGAGTAGCAGCAAGGGCCAAAGATCTCCAGATCGTATAATTTGTTCGATCAAGACGAAGATTAAGCGGAAGTAGATTGTTGTTGGGGAGGACAATTCTTGGTAGATCATTTTGATTATACTGTGCTTGATTTGCAGCATCAACCCGTGCTTGATTATGCTGTTGCTGCTGCATTTGTTCTTGAGCAGGAGGATCGATTCTTGGATCTGACATGGCTCTGATACCATGTGAAACACTCTGTTATTTACAGAGTTTTGGTGAAGAAGAAAGCAGTGGAGAGAAGATGGAAAGAGAGAAAGAAACTGGAATGAAATGAATTGCTCAATCAAACTAGATTGGCCTTAGCTTTATTTATACTGGTGTAAATACAAGAAGAAAGAAAAGAAACAGAAATTGGTTATACAAAACCGTTACAGATAGTTGAGCTAAATATGACACATAAGCAAAACAGTCTTAACGGTGGTCTTCTTCTTGTATTTCAACAAGGATACATCCAATATGCTTCTAATTATCATGATATTATATAATCGTGTCACAACAGCTATACAATAATTGAACTTTAAACCTTACAATCTTTTCAAAGAGGTCACATGTGTTCAATTATTATCATAATATTTATGTAATTACAAATAATATTTAAATTCTACAAACTTATATATTTTATTATATAAAGAATTTTAAGTTTAAGGTGACAACATATAACATAGCTTAGCTAGCTTTGCATGATTAATCCATTAAAGAAACATGGGTGATTTAAAGAAATAAAATTTAAAAAATATTTATTTGGACGTTTTTATAGTGCATCTCTAAAATAAATATATTGATGCATTTGCCGTATTTTCAATATCACGCAAAGTTTTAAGAAATAATTAAGAATAATTTTAAAAAAATTAAGGTTTAAATTATCTATTTGATACTCATATAAAATAAAAGAAAGACGCATGTAACAAATTATTTAAATTTTATATTTAACCTTTACACATTACTCAAAATTTTAGAAAAATTTATATAAAATATATTAAATAACTACAATACATTTTTAAAACTGTTTGAATGTAGAAAACACCCCTTTTTAGAAGGTCCACCATCGATTTTTCTTGTATTTTTTTTTGTCATAAAAAGCAAGAAATAATTGAAAGAATTACAGCTAGAATAATTTTTCTATTGGAATCATATTCTAAATATAATATAATAGTGGAGAATTAAAGTTATAGCGCACTACAATTTTATTCAATAAATAATATTTTTATTTTTTTTTGGTCCATCAATCTTTTTTCTTGAAAAAGAATTAAAAAAATAGGTATAAATAATTTTGACAAGAACTGAAATGAAGATGTTAAAACAAAGGGAAAATTAATAACTAAATTATTAATTAATTAATACTATATATATTATCAATATTATCACCTCATTATTGAAAATATGATTTTTAGTATTATTGATAATATACTATCAAAAATTTAATTTTAGTGATAATCACAATATAAATTTTCTGTGACTAAAATTTAATTTTAGCTATATTTTATACAAAAATAATTTTGTAATATTTTTACATCAACTTTTATTATTGTACTCCAATACATAATTGTAAATCTTGATGTAAATTTAGTATGTTATTTAATGTTCACTTAATAATTTATTAAAAAATATAAAGTAATAATAATGTAAAGTTAAATGTAAAATTTAATAATAAAATAATAATAACAATATAAGTCATTTAATGTAAAAGATTATTAATAAAATATAAAAAATGACATATATAGTAAATATTATTATAAATATTAATAATTATGTGGATGTCCAAATCTTTTATTTATTACCATGAATTGTAATCAACATTCCTTTTTTCCTTAGTTTCCTTTTTTCTTAGTTTCTTAATATCTCACTCTTGTATTTGTATAAATAGGGGTTCACCCCATTGGAATAAACAACTCAGAAATTCTCATTCACTTTCTCTTTCTCTCTTCATCTTCTTCTTCTTTCTTCTCATCTATTTTATATTATTTTATAACACGTTATCAGCACGAGTCTCTGCCCAAGCTTCAAGCATGAGTCTCTGCCCAAGCTTCAAGCATGAGTCTCTACCCAAGTCCCAATGTAAGTATCTTGTTAAAGTTCTTGAATTGTTTCAAAGTCAAAATACACTAAATATATATTTATATATATACTCCTCTGACTGAAACAATTTCAAGAATCATTTGGTTTCTTTTTTCTTTTTATCTATATATCTATATATTATATATGTATGTATATATTTTTATATATTTATTATTGATTTCATATATATATATAATGGTCTTATCATTCATAATATTTACAATATATGTGTGCCTATGATATGATAGAGAAAATCTATATAAATTATACATATATCCAGAAGATTATGTATCATCGATAAAATATTGCATATATCCTAAAGATTATGCATCATCGATAAAATATTGCATATATCCTAAAGATTATGCATCATCGATAAAATATTGCATATATCCTGAAGATTATGCATCCTCGATAAAATATTGCATACATCCTGATGATTATGCGTCCTCAATAAAATCTTGCATATATCCTGAAGATTATGCAAACGTAATATTCATTATATAGTTGATGAATATATAATGAAAGAGATGAATACATATTTATATATATGTTCTTGTATTCTTTGAGGACAATGAAAAATAATCTAATATCGATATAGATTTTGACAAATATTTTCTGAAGTAAATGTTTTATATTTATCGAAGAAAAAAAAAATGATTGTATTTATGTGAATACAACTAAAGAATTATTAAAAATGATTATTATTGATGCAATTTTATAGTGGGTTTTGAATACCCAAAAAGAATGTTAAAAAAATTGCATTGAAACATTAAAGTATAAGAATAACAATGAGCATGACTAATGTTATTTAAATACATGCGGCAGTATTTATTGTTCATCATTCCCTGCAGAGAATGATACGAATTGAAGTCAATCACTTTTAAAGATTCCTCGTATTAGTCATGTTATTATACATTGTTATTACTTGCAATGTTGGAAATTATTGAATCTGACATATATTAAAGATTAAATTTTGCATACATCTTGGAGACTATGCAAAAATTGCATTCATATATTCTTTGAAATATCGTAAAAGAAATTGTTGAATAATTTCTTATATTTTTATGGATGAACAAGTAATAAATTTTTAAGAAATTTATAATAATGTTCTACTTGTTCAACGTCATTCCCCGAAGTGAATGTAATGATTTTAAATAATCAATGACATTATTTACTACTCAAATATTTCCAGAAAAAAGTGGAAACAACCAAAAGATGAGATACCACACACAATCAAAGTGCATGAAATCTATTTATCATGTGTGGAATTGAATAATAGTGGTCGCGTACCTGTAGTACGGACACAATTATAATCAAGATAAAAGTATACTTGATTATTTAATAGAATGTGAATTGTACAAACTTATTGTACATTTAGAATATTTAAATATCATTACCTAAAGAGAATGAATAGGCATGAAATTCTATTTCAAAGAATATAGATTTCACATATATTGGTAATGCCATAAGCAAATTAATATATACATATTTTATTATTTCTTGAAATCAATAGTTTCAAACTATTGTTGGTACATGATATGTAAATATATAGTTACTATGTAATTCAGTTTGCATATTCCCAAAAGTGGATATATAATTTGCTAATATTTGTTAGTGATCCAATATAATCAAAGTGATAAAGAATCACAAAATGATTAGTTGAAAAGCTTCCTGAAGAAGTCTTACATACAATTGCTACTTTGAGTAGTAAAATGTCTTTGTATGTACCTAGATGTGTAACTTTTATCTACTTATGAAAGTGATAATAAATAACTTATTATATGTACTTGCTGTACATTTAAATATATAATATATCAAGTCATGATAATTAGACTGATGAATAGTCTATTAATAAATTAGACGACTTGTTAAAAAGATACCAGGAAACATGAATGATATATTATGGTTATATCTATTTGACCATTTTAACAACATGATGAAGTTGTCATGTAAATTTTATATTATACACATCATTGAATTGATGATAGTGATTCCTGAAGAAATATAAAGTTTGATAAACATAATAGTGACTCCTGAAGAGTGTATATGTTTTGGAGAATAATATAATTATATTATTCGTGTATATAAAATGAAACTTGTAATGATTATGTTGTAATGAATTTACATTACCTTTTGAAAGTTTCATTGAAATACAAATTATAGTGAACCTGAAGTTCATGAATTGAATTTTTTGACATGATCAATCATATGCAATAAATTGTCAAAAAATTTGACTAAATTTTGTTGAAGAACCAGAAGATTCTTCTCATTGTTAATTTATAAGGCTCAAAAGAAGAATGTGCATATATTTGCACATAGAAAATATTTAAATTATATTTCTTTAACAGTCTTGAGCCATTATTAGATTTTTATTGCATAGTTTCTTATCGATGTGATAAGATTATATGATCATGCATTTACAAAATGTGTAAATTTATGTATTTCTAATTATACACGTATGACTCATTCTTATAAATGAATTAAGTTCATAAGTATTGAACTTGAAACTGAAGTTATTGAACCTGAAGTTCAATGTCATATAATATATATGAGTTTAAATAGATATTGATTCATTGTGATATATTGAAATCCCTACAGGTGTATTAATATTATTAGATATCACAATTTCATAAAATTCTCTCGATCAGGGGGAGAGAAGCAGTTGGGATCGATGATAATTTTTGAAAAATGATCCTTGCACAAAGTTATAAGAACGATATAGTTCAAAATGATATATACCAACTGCAAATCAATATTACTCAAAGTTGAGATAGAATGAGTTGAAAACGCCTGAAGCGTAAATGAACAATATAGAAATTATTAGTAAATGTTCATTTGATTTGCCCTGAAGTTGTTAAATCTAGAGGTACTCATGGAGATACCTTAATGTTATAAAGTATTAAAATGATAACCGTGATGAAAACGGTACTCGAAGAGACTCCCAAGAGAAGTTAGACATAACACATTTAATCATAATTGAATCCCTAAAGTGATTCGTTATAGGTACCTATAAATGATAAACATATTTGAAAATATGTAATTTAAAGAGATCTCTATAAGTTATGTCAATATGGGAGGAAATTATCATTTATTGAAATTTTTGTCGACAATAAATATTGAATGTGTGCATATGCAATAAACTAACATGAGATAGCAAGGATCATTGTATTAGATTTGTCGAGAATTATCGACATACATTTTGATTTTTGGCCAAAATATTATGACGCAATCCATGCAAATTTACTCACATAAAGTGAAGTAAGACCTGTAGGGTGTGCAAATAAATATTTCTAATGAGAAATTTGCATATATGTATTTGTACATAATGAATTGTTGTACAAAGTTTGCATAGACATGAGATTGATTGAAGTAAGGCTTAAATATTGAGAAAATATAATCATGATTTGATTATAGCCTGGAATATATTTTATGAGGATTTATAAGCGTCACATAAATGTTGCAACAAAATATTATTTATTTGGAGCTCCTAATATAGTGAGAATTTGAAATAAGCCTTATCTAAAAATTCTAGAAGAATTTAATACATGTCTTAAGTGATATAAATTCAAAGTCGCGCGCACTATATGACAAAGATCTTTGTATGAAATAAAGACATGTAAGTAAATTATTATTTGAAAAATACCTATGGTTGTCTATGCAATATAAATACGTAAATTATACGTTGTGATAGACTCTTGAAGAGTTTTTGATTAATTGAAGAACAAACTTTTATTTCTTTTGTATTTCGAGAAATATTAATGTATAAAGTTTGTTCATTAGTATTGAAGTCCTGAAGTACTTCATATGTATCAAGAATTATAGATATATGATCATTTGATATGGAAATTAAGATCATAAAACAAGATGGAATAAATATATGGTCTTGGAGTACCATCATTGTCACAAATGAAAATTTGTAGTACCATTAATGTGTTATGTTCATATCTACTTGAAATTTTAAATTTTCGTATGAACAAAGTTGTGTACACACATGAATGATACAATTAGTTGGATAAAGACTAATGTTCCACGAACCCCTCATCTATAATTTAGAAGTCCATGCATACTCTGGAAGAGTTATAGAAAATATATGATCAAAGATTATATATGGTGATATTTTAAAAGTGATAACAATAATCTTATGAGATATATTATCACCAAAAGAATTATGGATCATATGTGCATGAGGGGGAGACATATTCATGTTGCACTCTTTTTCCCTTAGTTCAGGTTTTGTCCCAATGGGTTTTCCTGGCAAGGTTTTTAACGAGGTAACTTGCAAATAATTATGAATATGAAATATATATTGTACTCTTTTCCCTAGCTCAGATTTTGTCCCACTGGGTTTTTCTGGCAAGGTTTTTAACGAGGCAACTATAAATCATGTTAACATACTTGCATTTTATGAAGCAAGTAGAGAATGTGTGTGAGTGAGATCATTGACATAGCATATTTGGGAAACATATGGATTGCACTCAATAAAGAAGTATCAACCCAAGCAATTCTCTATGGATAATACTGCTTGCATCGTTCAACTAAAAGGAGGTACATTGAAGGAGATAGAGTTAGAACACATTTCACGAAATTCTTCTTTATACGCTTCAAGAAAATGCATATTGGTGTTCAACATATTCAATCAAGTGTCAATCTTACAAACTTATTCACAAAGTTATTACCAACATCAACATTTGAGAAGACGACAGACAAGATCGAAATTCGTCGATTAGAAGATCTCCACAAATGCCTAAATGAGGGGGAGGGAGTTAGTTTACACTATACTCTTTTTCCTTTGACCAAGTTTTCAGCAAGATTTTTAATAAGACAGCTATTATGGACATCCAAGGGGGAGTGTTATAAATATTAATAATTATGTGGATGTCCAAATCTTTTATTTATTACCATGAATTGTAATCAACATTCCTTTTTTCCTTAGTTTCCTTTTTTCTTAGTTTCTTAATATCTCACTCTTGTATTTGTATAAATAGGGGTTCATCCCATTGGAATAAACAACTCAGAAATTCTCATTCACTTTCTCTTTCTCTCTTCATCTTCTTCTTCTTTCTTCTCATCTATTTTATATTATTTTATATTATTTCATAACAAATATAAAATTATAGTATTTATTGTGATGCAAATTTTACATCATACTATATATTGTGATACAAATTTGGATTACTTTTGATTATGTGAGATTTGTGCATCATAGTTTAGCATAAGTAGACTTTTAACAAAATCATGAGCTATATTTTACACTTACATCACTTATTTGCATCTCCATTAAAAATTCTCTTAGTCACAACAAAAAAAATTACTTGTGATCACTACAATATTTTTAGATAGATATTTTAATGAGTGCTTTTATAGTATACTATTTAAAAATAAGTGTACTGATGTATTATTTTTGTACTGTAGTTAATCTCTCATTTTATTGTTACATAAGTGTAATTGTAATTATTTGAGATATTTTATAAAATTTTGAAAAATTTAAAATAATTTACTTTACCGTAAGGAGTTTAAGTAGTTTATTTTATATGTGTATAAAATAAAAAAATAATACACTTATTTAATTGTTTAAATTTTATTTTCGATAAAAATTATTCTAAATTTTTAAAAAATTGACAAAATAACTTAAATAACTATATGGTATAAAATGTTATGTAAAAATAAAAAAATAAATTAAAACCATCTAAATATTAAAAACACAAAACAAGTGAATAAATAAATTAATTATATTCACTACAAAAAATCTTATTTTTAGTCACAATAAAATTTGTGATTGAAAGTAAAAAAATTGTATCTAATTATAAATTATTTTTTTTATATTGTAACTGAAAGATCTGTGGCTAAAAATATAAGTCATAAAAATTACAATTTGTTGTGACTAAATGTATTTTTAATTACCTTTCAAAAAAATGTATTTTTAGTCACAATACTTGGTGTCACTAAAATAAAATTGGTGACAACTTGTATCTAAATACTATGTTTTAGTCACGAATAATTTTTTGTTATGACTAAAAGTTAAATTTAATTACAAAAAATTTATATTATAATTAAAAAAAAATAATCACTTAATTTTTGATAATAATTTTTCATTATAGAATTTATATTTATGTATATTAATTATTATATCGAATCAATAACTCTCAAGGATAAATCCAATATAATTTCTAATCATGATAACTGTGCCACACAACAATTATACCTTAAATTAATAAAGCTTCACTCATTTCAAAGAGGTCACATCACATCTATTCAATTATTATAATTTAATTTGTCTTTGATGATAAGATTTTTAAAATGTAGTACATAGTTAAATAATTGATTTGAATTATATACATCTCAAAATTAAAATAGACAAAAATGTCGATAATTACTCTATTATTACTAATATAATATAAGCTAATTAGTAATTTTTCGTCCGAATTTTTACATATACTAAATTATACTCCTGAACTTTTTTGTCCGTTAAAAAATTTCCCTGAACTATTGAGATTGTTAAATTTAAGGACTTTTGTCTAATTTTATTCAATTTTACTGTTTCAGTGATTTTTTATGTACTAAATCATGCTCCCTAGACTTTGATATCTACCAAATCATTCCTCTCAAACTTTGATATGTACTAAATCATGTCCCTGAACTTTCATCTGTGTTAGAATTTTTTTACTAAAATTAGATAAAAGTCCTTAAATCTAACAATCTTAATAGTTGAGGGGGGAATTTTTAACGCCAAAAAAAGTTCAAGGAGTATGATTTAATACATGTCAAAGTTCGGGGGAAAAATTAAAATAAATTGATAATTACTAATTATTAACTTAAATGTAGACTAAAAACAAAGAAAATAATAATTAAAATTATAAGTATATTTTTATTTGTTTAAGAGTCTAATTTTAAAAGTATTTTTAGTAATTTTTATGTATTATTGTTTAGGTTTGAACTTGTTTTTATTTTTTTTTTTGTGAATTTTAGGTGATATAGAAGAAGAAATTACACGTTTAGGTGAAAATTGATCTTTTTTGAATTTCTTTTCGATGAAAATAATCAAATCATGGAAAAAGAATCTTAGGAATAGATTTCATGGCTTGGTGCGGCTCGTAAATCTCGAAAAATTAGTTTTTCCAATTTTCAGCGTAAAGAGTTGAAGCTATCTCTTAGTCACAACTCTCCAATCATTCAAAAAAGCTCGAGTTTGAGAAAAAATTAAGAACCACGACCTTTTGTTAAAGGTCGCGGCGCTCTAAGAAAATAAAAAGAAAAATAATGCTTCTTGTAAAAAAGTCAAGAGAGATCCAAGTGTGTGAGGGTTGGGAATGTTATGGGTTATTTTGAGAGTTTTTATTGGGTTTCCTAGGCTCTAAGAAAGGATTTGAGTGCATTGAAATAGTTTGGGAATACCGAGAACAAAATTCACCATTTTCATGCACGTTCATAGATATTCTTGAGCAATCTTAAATTTGAATGTGTTTAAGTCGTTTATGGGTTTACCAAAGGTAGTTTTAGATCTTATAAGGGACTCTCGGGAATGTAAGGAAACAAAACAAAATGGTGCGCGTAACGAACTGTGCCATTTTCGACACCATTAAAGACGGTACACTGGGATTGGAGAAGACAACCCAATTCGACGCATTGGGGTTGTGTTCTTGGGTCGTTTTGAATCTTATTAAGGTGTTGGGATCAATGGAAACATTTTTCAATAAAAAAGACGCGTCAAAATAGATTTTGTAGAATATGGATCGTATATTAAGAATCAAAAGTTTATCTGAACTGTTAGAATTAAGAAAAATATATCTAGTATGTTGAATTGTCAAACCTGATCCATTACCAACATATAGCCAATCCTTTTCATTGTAATACCAACTGTGCATTAGATTGTGTATAATGATTAGTTGCACTAGAATTAGGATACCAATTTCCATTTCCACTGTGAGTAGTCTGAGCAACATGAGGTTGCATAGAAGTGGAATCCTAAGAGGCTGACAAGATTCTAGTGAAACTCTTATCAAATCTGTAGAAACATTCAAAAGCCATGTGACCAAATTTATGATAGAATTGGCACTGAGGTCTATTTTATGTTGGAGGAAACCTTCCACTATGCTTAAAATTGGGACCTCCTTGACCAGAATTAAATGAAGATCCTCTATTGGTATGAAAACTAGATGAATTAAATGAAGGATAGTTATGATGATTAAAGGGAAACTCACCTCGAGAAGCTCTTTCTTGAAATTATTGTGATTGCAAAGGAGCTAAGTTTGCTACATGCGGTCACTGAGATTCAAGATTTGAATCATTGTTAGCAACAACAAGATTCACACTGAGATTAATCTCCTTATTAGTCTTTTCAATTCTTGATTCTGAGGCTAGAAGAAGCGCTTCAATTTTAGCAATTGGATATTCTTCTATTCAAATCTTGGAAGATATGATGAAAGTCATATTCACTTTGTAATCTTTTGAAGATTGTAACAATGTGATCTCAAGTAGAAAGAACCTTTCCAATAAAAGCCAACAGATCGACATGTTGCTTTACTTTAAGAAGATATACGTTGAGGGACAAGGTGTCTTTCCTGAGATTCTGAAGCTTATCCATCCGAGTGAGCAAGCTCTCAGACATGGAGGATAGAAAGCCAAGATACTAACAACTGATCATGAACCTCCCACTCCTGAAAAGCTAGATTAACCACCCGAGCAACTTGATATGCATCATTTTGATATTTCGGCAGTGGAGTGACATCTTGAATGTACTTCTACAGTCAATTGCCTCGAATTGCTGCCAAGATCTCTTGTTTCCAGAAGAGGAAATTATGATCATTGAGCTTGATCGATAGAGTGTGATTGAATAGACTGGATGATCCTTTGCCTCTCGAGCTCTAGTTCTTGCTGTCGCAAAAGGAAGGTTTGGTGGAGTTGAAGGAAACGTAGATGGTGTTACCAACACCAGTGCTTGCCATATTCACCATTAATTACGAAAATAGTTTTGATACAATGTTGGAACTATTCCCATGTCTCACCATAGCTAATGAACAATGAATAACAGAAAGGGAAGAAAGATAGAGAAAGAGAAAGACTTTGAAAGATCAAGATAGAAAGAAAAATCTTGTTATTGAATCATGAATTGAGTAAAATATTTATACAAGCTCTAGAGAGCTAACAAACTAGAAATAGAAATAATATAACTGTACAAGTGTAACAAACTCTAAACCTATATTAACTCCTAACTATCATAACTAACTATTCTTACACAACTCAACGGCTCAACTCAAAAAGAGTGTTAGGGCATGGCTTATAGATCTAGCTCGGGTATTTTTGATGTCACTCTAGAAAAATATTAATTACTTCCTCCTTTTGTATAACGTGATTTGTAATTTAAAATGGAAAGGGATAAATATTAATTTAAACAGACATATTCTAAAGATAAAATTGTATAATCAAGATTGTTTAACATCATTTGTACCTGATCAATTTTTTCATTTTATTCATCTTATATATATGGGTGTACTCTTAATGTGTATTACCCATGAATGAGTATTATTTGGAAGATTTGAGTTTCTATACTTAATTTTTCTATCTAATAAAAAGAAATCCTTCATTTTTGTATTTTATATATGGTTGAGGTTGTTCTATCTCCCTCATTGAAAACACGACTAGGGATTCAGAAAAATGATCAACCAATTAGTTGCCTGATTCCCAAATCGTTTGATGACAAAAAAAACTAAAATAAAATCAGATGAAAGAGATTGCAACAACACAGTTAACCTTAAGAATACTTATATTCATTTTTCTCCAGCGCTCAGAATATACATCAGTACAAACTGTTGTAGTAAGTTCATTCAACCACTTAACTTTAGCACTCAACTATTGTGCAAGGTACGTAATTGCATTATTGTAACCCCCAATTTAGAAATCACTTGGATTTAAACTTTAATCATATAAACTAAATATAAACATATATATAATTTTACAAAGCCGGAATCCCGATTTCAAAAGATGATTTTCACAAACATAACGTATTCTATTATATGTCATATGGTGACTACAAAAATTTGACCCAAAATGTTTTAAGACCAGAACCCTCCAGGCTGTATTGCCGCGATATGTACAATCACTACCGAGCTCCAAACTCACTGCTCCTCTGCCTTAGCTCTTCCTTTACCTACACATGGTAACACACTGGTGAGTCAACAAACTCAGTAAGATATGCATAAAATATACTATGTGCTAATAATGACTCATAATTAGGCTCTCATATGCCTAATTACAAGTTTTATCAAATGATCAAGAATATTCTTAACTAAGGTACGACCACTGTACCACATGCACTACGTGCCGTCACTGTACTAGTGTTGGTAGGGTATGAACTGTATCCCGAGTACTACTAAGTATTACACTGCATGCACTACACACCTAACTGTACTAGTGTCGGTAATACTAGTTGGTACTCTTATGTAACACAAGCTATACCACATGCACTCAGTACCGCCTCTGTACTAGTATTGATAGTGTATGGATTAAATAATTGCATGCATATAATACACATACACACATACATATACTTACTTTATGCAAATCTTACCTCGTTACCAGATTCAAGCGTGCCGGGTCGACTTGAATAGAAAATTCTCAACCTGAACGGAGGCCCTGTGTCACATTCACATAAATGGGTAAACAACTTGAATAAACCCTTCCAGGAACCTAAAGTTAAAATCAGAGGTAGCCCTAATGATAAACAACATGAAAACGCTCTAAATTTTGAGATAACATGAAAATTTGGGTTTTGGGCCTGCCCCAACTGATAGACCGGATTCCCCAACCGGTGAATCGGTTTTCGAGACCCTGCCTGGGGGAAACGGTTGACTGGTTCTACAAAACCGGTTAACCAGTTCTCTTACAAAAAATGTAAAAACCCTGAAAAATCACTCAAAACTTCCCCAAACTAAACCAAATTCTCCAAAACACTTGCAATAACATCCCATAACAGTTTCCAAGCAATAACAGTAAGAAACACCTCCTAAAACTGAACATGCCATTGTTGAGTCAAGTTTGAGTTCTTAGAACTCAAACATGCTCAACCTCATAATTATTCAATAACAACAACCCAGTTAAGCATAAAACACCAATCCTAATATACAGAAATCAATTCTAACCGAAACCCTAACAAAACAGTAACTAAATCAACATTTCAAGCATAACTTCAAAACTTGGGAAAAAAAAATAGTTCTAGGGCTCACCTTAGTTTTTCTCTTCCAAAGCTTCTTCTTAACCCTTGAATTTCTTCTAGAATCAACAAAGGAAAATTGAAGAAATCCCTTCGTTCTAGGGCTGCTACATAAACGAGAGAAAGCTAAAGAAATGGGATTTTACACTTATCTTCTAATATTTTTTTTCTTTAATTTAATTCTCTTTTTAGATAAACTTAGTTTATCTCTAAATTTCTAAATGCCCGCTGTCCATACTCTCTAAAGCCACCTATCATCAAGCGTAAAATTCCAATTCTACCATTGTCTTAATACCTAACTCAAAGAATGGTTTAGGGGTAAAATGGTCCGATACCATTACCCCGCCTAAACCCGAAACTTGAACTCAACCTGCTATTACTCTCAAGAATAAAAAGATTCTATGTTTGACGACCCTCCGTTGCATTTTCCATCGCCACCGGGCTAGAATCACAAAAATTACATATTTTGCATTTGATATAAATAACATTTGTAGAGTTAAATAATTTCTCCAAAATTAAAAAATTATAATTCTAATGCCCATTCTAAAAAATGGGACCCACATCACGTATAATATTCACATATAATCATTAAATAACAACAATTAATATCTATGGCCCCACTAATCCATATCTAAATCATACGTTCATTACAACTTTTGTAACGTCCCCGCTTCAAGCTTCTATTGGGCCCTTACACCCACTGAATGATGAATCTTAGACACGAGTACTCTACTTTGGCTGCTTCATGGAATGACAACTAACCCTACAAACCAACATGAGTATTTCCAGCGTGCTTTGTTCTCACTCGCACACTTCTTGGGAAAACTTCCTAGGAGGTCACCCATCCTGAAATTACTCCAAGTCAAGCACGCTTAACAGTGGAGTTCTTTCGTGATGGGCTACCGAAAAATAATAAGATGCATTTTGTTGATATAGGTAGTACCAATCAATCCATTTAAGTCCTCTTCAACTATGTAGTCCCAGAATCATCACACATGACCTTTCCCAGGCGATGGGGGATTGTACAACTCCCGGTCTTTCCCCTTCGGATCACAGGACTCTGACTATGACAACCACTAACAACCCTTTCAGCCACAAATAACTTGTTATTCCCAACCACTAACAATGATTTGATGACGAGTCATCAAAGACCAAAGAAGACAAATCAACAACAAAATAAAATAAAACAAAACCATGTCACAGTAAAAATGACTAATCCCAGTATCCTAAACAAAAGATATTCAAAACTATGTTACAAGACAGGACTAAAGTAGCAAAACTACAAGTACAAACCCGACCAAGCCACACCTAAATCCAAAGAAGGCTGGCGGGCCTGGACGAAGAAAAAAACAACCTCCAGCAACTAGTTAATTACGTCACTTCAGTTAGAGTTGAAGCTCATAATAAAAATAAATAAACAATAGAAGAAAAAAACATATTATTAATTAAAAAGTTAAATTGATTCATCTCAATTTACTTTAATCGTACTTTCACCACCACAAAGTTCAACATATACATATAATAGATAATTTTATTTTATTTATGTAATTATTATTAATGTCAATACCATAATACATCTATAATCATAATTTATAGGGGAAAGGATTAATAATAATTTTAAAAATACGATCTTTTGATAGAGTATTTTGAGAAGCATGTCCATCTCCATATTGGTAAATAAATTGTGACGCTCTACCAAGATTTTTGCAAACATGAACAAATTCTTTGGAGAAAGAAGAATTATGATCTCCATTTTCATTATTCATCTCCTTCCATGATTCGCTTATCAAATGCTTGATGTGCTCACGAGCTTCGTCTTCAGAAACACCAGTATCATGCATGTAACATTGAATTGATGTAGGAACATCGCCTCTTTTCATTTCATCCTATTAAATAAATGATTACTATTATTATAAACATTATCATTAACAAATTTTTTAAAAATAATAAGAGTACTATTTAATGTGTTTATCGAATTTGAAATATACATCCAATCTGTATTTTAATAAAACACAAGATACGAAATATGAGCTTACGTACCGAACATGTTCCTAGATCATCCGCAAGTCGTAATATTAGGGATCCATGTCGAACAATATTGGGATAACCCTCTTTAAGACATTCCACTTCTTCATTTGTTATGAGATTTGTAAAACAGAAATAAGCATGCATAAGAAAAGCTGGTCCTCCTACTGAAATCCAAGCATTTTCAGTATATTCTTGCAATGTTGGTTGGTATCCACTATAGAACCATTTTGCCTCCTGCAATTGATGTTTACATATGTCTATCCACTGCATATAATTATTCACATGAAAAATATTAGAGAAATTTGAAAAAATTTCAGTGGTGCCTAACACCTTCTAATATGATATATCGCTACTAATGCAATTAAGTATCAGATCTCATATAATTTAACATGATAACTTTTCGTGTAATATTATTAAACAATTGTAAGACACCACCTTTAAATAGTACTGGATACTATTAATACCTAATAGCAATGCTCAAAATATATATTTTAAAATAACATATGAATTTTATATGTACCAACATACCAATTTCTTGAAGTATTCAAGGTTAACAAAACCATGTTCTCCTAATACATTAAACACCATTTCATTTGTGAAATTGTATAAAATGAGGAAAGCCATCTTCATGTAATCCGGTAACTCATCTATTACTTTCAAATCCCACCTGCAAACCAATTTAATAAATTCTATTTAAGTTTTAAAACAAAAAAATTAAGTAGTAAATGATTGTATAATTAAATTAAGTAAAATATCATTTTGGATCCCATATTTTGTAAAAGTTATAGATTAGACTCTCTATTTTTATTAAATGATACAATTTAGACCCCGTGTTTTTCAAAATAGTACAAAATTGATCGTGAACTCAATTTTTTCGTTTTTTTTTAGTATAACCAACCTGAAATCATTTTCTAACATGAATATATAGATGTAAAAAATGTAATTATTCTTGTCATAACATTTTCAGTTCAGTTTATGTATTGTTAAGTTTTTATTTGACAAAAAATTAAGCTCTGGATCTATTTTATACTATTTTGAAAAATATAAGGCTCGAATATATTATCATTTAACAAAGCAGAAGACCCAATCAATAATTTTTATAAAATACACAGTCTAAAATAATATTTACCCTTAAATTAATAGTGTAGTTAAGTATAATTAATTAATTAATTAGGTTACCTTTGAAGAGCATTAGCGAAAAGTTGTAGTTCCTCCAAAGTTGCATATATGTCATGCATATCATCAATTATTGTGATTAGAACATAGATTTGTGTAGCAATTATTCTAAAGTAACTGAATTCTGGCTCAAATCTTATTCCAACTTGCCACATGAAACACTCCATCAATCTATCTCTAACGAAAGGCAATTTCTCTCCAAGTTTAGAATGCTTCCACCACCTTTATATATAATTAATTACATTTATATATATACACACAAATATATGATCAAAACCACTTGAAATTCAACAATATGCAATCTCTATATTGCCATACATATATTGTACATATTCAATAATACAAGCAAAATCCTTAGAGGCTATTAGTAGTTGTGCTTATAATAATACCGCGCTATGAGGTGTCATACTGTTAATTATTCGTAAAGAGAAATGTTAAAAACTTGTGACTTATAAAAAGTAAAAAAATTATGACTAATTATATAAATTATCATTTTTATGTTGTGACTAAATGGTTTGTAACTAAAAGTATTAGTCACAAAAATCATAATTTGTTGTGACTAAAACTAAATAAATAACAACTTGAATTAATATACTATGTTTTAGTCACAAGTAACTTGTTGTGAATAAAAGTCACATTTAGTCACAAAAAAATTATATTGTGACTAAAAGATTGTTACTAAAGATAATTTTTATTTTGTAGTGAGTAGGGTGTCTAGCACTCTCTAAAGTATTATATCGCTATTAGTGCAATTAAGTACTATTAGATCCTATATAATTTAATACAATAATTTTTATAAAATATCACTAACTAATCGTGTCTATACACATTTATTGGGCTCAAATAATAATTCTTCCTAAAACGGAACACGAACTCACCTTTGACATTGTGTCCGATTTGGTTGGGGGTGCGTCGTGGATGCGTCGTGGGTCGGTGGGGGAGCGCCGTGGGGTAATGGGTTCGGTTATAGGTGGTGGGTTCGGTCCGTGGGGTGGTGGGTTCATCGGTCGAGTGGGGGAATGGTTCGGTCCGTGTGGATGGTGGGAATTCGAAATAGAAAGGAGAGAGAGAGAGAGAGAGAGAGAGAGAGAGAGAGAGAGAGAGAGAGAGAGAGAGAGTCAATTTAGAATGAGGGGGTAAAATTGGGTTTTAGTAAAATTTATCCCATTTTACAAATTTTGTATAGTTTTAAATTAGTGGATCAATTTTAATTCCTATAATGCATACAATTTCAAATTTCCTTTTGTAAATCTAACTTGATCATGCAATTAGCTTTGGTAGACTCCCTCCATGTCTAACCAAGTCTTGACATATCATAATATTGTAAATAAATCTACCTTTTACAAATCCACCTAGATATATATTGAAATGCACACTAATAACTCTGTTTTGACACTTTTAACTTAAAGTGCTCCTTAGCATTTTCCAAAATAATATTACACTTATTGTCTTCTAAATGCGCTTTATTCTTTTACTTTTTATATATATTAGGCTTATTTACTTATCAATCAGCCCCCTAAAATGTTTGTGTATATTGGTCCTCTAACTTTTTTCTTATGCGAAATGGTCCCTCTAACTATGATTTTTTTGGGACAAAAAATCTTATATGTATACCCCCACAATTATGTTCATTCTATGACTTAACTCACTTAATTTGTAGGCATGTGTACAATGTAGAACTAGAAGCAAACAACTAAATCAGCTTAGAGAAGAAAATGCTTTGTAATTAATTTGCATTGGGTACCATTTGTAATCATATAGCTAGCCTTTTATTAAAAACAAAATAGGGCTAGCTATGATTAGAAAAACAAACATTTAATCATAGTTTACATGGGGATAGGAGTAATAATCAACCCTAAAACGCGCTCTTTCGATAGATTATTCTGAGAAGCATGTCCATCGCCATACTGATACATGAATTGTGACGCTCTACCAAGATTTTTGCAAACTTGAACAAATTCATTTGAGAAAAAAGAGTTAATATTTCCATCTTCATTATTCATCTCCTTCCATGATTCACTTATTAAATATTTTATGTGCTCACGAGCTTCATCTTCAGAAGCACCAGTATCGTGCATATAACATTGAATTGATTTAGGAACATCGCCTCTTTTCATTTCATCCTAATCAATTAATAAAGTTAAATAATAATAATAATAATAATAATAATAATTTCCACATTGTAAATATATATTCTAGCTTACCGACAATGTTCCTAGATCATCTGCAAGTCGTAATATTATCGATGCATGGCGAACTATGTTAGGATGACCGTCTTTTAGACATTCCAATGCCTCTTTGGTAACAGGATTTGTAAAAGCGAAATATGCATGCATAAGAATAACTTGTCCTCCCACAGACAACCATCCATTCTCAACATATTCTTGCAATGTTGGTTTGTATCTACTATAAAACCATTTTGCCTCTTGCAAATGATGTTTACACAACTCTACCATCTACATACATATATATTAATTAAAGATAAAAAAGATATAATAGTATTAAACATGCAATATATTACAACTAAAAAACCCAATACAAACTTACCAGTTTCTTGAAGTATTCAATGTGAACAAAACCATGTTCTTGTAATACATCAAATGCCAATTCATTTGTGAAATTGTATGTAAAGTAGAAAGCTGTCTTCATATAATCTGGTAACTTATCTAATTCTTTCAAATCCCATCTGAAAACCAATTGAATTTTTACACAAATATAAGTTTAATTTTGTTTAATATACATATATATATATAGAGAGAAAGAGAGGAGGTTTCCATGATTACATACAAATATTTAATCATGATGGTTACATTTACTTTTAGTCTTTTGATATTATTGTTATACACTTGCGATTAATTTATAAAATAAATAAAAATAATTAATGAATTACTTTCAATCTCATACTTTGCCTTAGTTTATCTATTTCCTTATAAATAAAAATAAAAAAGTTTTATTAAAATTTAAAAAATAATTTATTTTAAGCATATAATTAATTATAATTAATTGAAATCTAAAAATTAAATTTTTACTAATTAGTAATCTGTTATAACAGGTAATAAAAAAATGTGATATCATTATAATATACTAATTAATTAGGTATTAGGTAATTACCTTTGAAGAGCATTAGTGAAAAGTTGTAGTTCCTCCAATGTTCCATAAATGTCATGCATATCATCAATTATTGTTAATAGAACATAGAGTTTTGTATCCATTATTCTAAAGTAACTGAATTGTGGCTCAAATCTTACTCCAACTTGCCATAAGAAACACTCCACCAATCTATCTCTAACGAAAGGCAATTTCTCTTCAAGTTTAGAATGCTTCCACCACCTTTATATATAATTAATTACATTTATATATATACACACAAATATATGATCAAAACCACTTGAAATTCAACAATATGCAATCTCTATATTGCCATACATATATTGTACATATTCAATAATACAAGCAAAATCCTTAGAGGCTATTAGTAGTTGTGCTTATAATAATACCGCGCTATGAGGTGTCATACTGTTAATTATTCGTAAAGAGAAATGTTAAAAACTTGTGACTTATAAAAAGTAAAAAAATTATGACTAATTATATAAATTATCATTTTTATGTTGTGACTAAATTGTTTGTAACTAAAAGTATTAGTCACAAAAATCATAATTTGTTGTGACTAAAACTAAATAAATAACAACTTGAATTAATATACTATGTTTTAGTCACAAGTAACTTGTTGTGAATAAAAGTCACATTTAGTCACAAAAAAATTATATTGTGACTAAAAGATTGTTACTAAAGATAATTTTTATTTTGTAGTGAGTAGAGTGTCTAGCACTCTCTAAAGTATTATATCGCTATTAGTGCAATTAAATACTATTAGATCCTATATAATTTAATACAATAATTTTTATAAAATATCACTAACTAATCGTAAGACACCAAATAATGCTAGTCATGGTACCAAATAGTAAAACTCATTCGTAAAACATTATTTTTAGGTGGTATTAGACACAATTTGCTAAATAGAAAAAAATCCAATTAATATAGTTATATATATATAATTATTACCTAGAGAGATATTTGAGCTCTTCTTGATATGTTGATTGCACAATGTTGAAATCCAATTTGGCAAACTCAAGCAAAGTAGAATTCATCATCATGTCTTGTTTTTTCTCATATATTTCTTCAATGAACCATCTAGCTTCTGATTTTGTGATTCTCCAATGAAGTGGCATTTCCAAAGCATGATCCACTAATAATAATATATCCATAACATTATTATTATTATTATTATTATTATTATTATTATTATTATTATTATTATTATTATTATTATTACTTGACAATATTTTGTATTTTTCAAGACATTTGGTTGTGAAAATTCTTGCTTCTTCCAAAACACTTTCACCATTTTTCCCATAAAATGAAGCTTCATATAAAGCCAATGCTCCCATAATATCATCACTTATACTTGCCTTGAACTCTGCTGTCTCATCATCCTTAAAATCATTGAAAATTTCTGCAATAATAATATCACAAAAATAAAAATGATTTATTATAAATAATAGTGACGGATCTAAGATTTAAAATGAGGAGAAGTAATATTTTTTTAGTAAGAATTTAAACCCTTAACTTCTATCATATATGTATTCTATACAATTACACCAAAACTAATAATATGTCTATAAAATCTATAAATATTATCTTTTATTACAAATATATATTGTAGCTAATTAAAATGAATATACATTTTTTTTTTAATTTTTTTAGAGATTGATTACCCCCTCGCTTCTACGTGGATCCGCTCTATATAAATCACATAAAAATTTAAATTATTAATTAGTTAATTATACTAATCTTTACCTTGAGGTACTACAAATCCATATTCGCGTAGAAGTCTGAATTCCAAAGAAGTGGCATATAAGTCATAATTAGGGTTTTTATTCATAATATTTATATTATTAGTGTACTTTTTCTTTAAAATATTATATATTTCATTTTTAAAATGATAAGATATTCCAAGTCTTTGTAATGTATCAATGAACTCAAGTTGGGCTAAAGAATTAATTTCCATGCCAAGTAGCATCATTTTCACATCATTCTCAAGCTTTTTTAGTCGATTTGTATAAGCTTCTCCCTGCATGCATATAACAATATCTCTTAATAGATAAATCGAATAAAGTTCTGATGATGATATTGTTCAAAAGAGCATAATTAACAAATTTAGGTTAACTAATTAAGTCGTTTACAATATTAAAATATTAACTTATATATTTTTATAATAAGAATAGAATTATGCATTAGTAAATAAAACATTAACTTATGTTTATATGTATGTAAAAATAGAATTAAGCATTAGTAAGTACACTACAAAAAATTGCTACCTTTAGTGATAACTTTTTAGTCACAACATAATTTTTTTGTGACTAAATGTAATTTTTAGTCACAATAAAATGTTACTTGTGACTAAAACATAGTCTTTAGATACAAGTTGTGACTAATTTCGTTTTAGTCACAATAGTATTGTGATTAAAAATACATTTAGTCACAACAAATTGTATATATATAAATAATTTGGGACCCAGTCATTATTACAAGGAAGTGGTTAAACCTTATTGTTTTCTATGATTTCATGCTTATATTTGCACGATCTGCAGGCGGATCTCGAGGAAGTCACCTCATTGTATCATGACAGATGTATAATTATGAAGAAGGGTGGGTACTGGGTAGCTGTTTTTGTGGTTGTTTCAATTTAATAATCTCTCTGCCTCTTACAATCTAAAATCTAATTGCTCCTACCAAAATATGTCTGCACATAAACATGACTACATTTTTGGTGAAATTTTTCTGGTGTTTTCTTCTTTTCTTTTGATGGGTTTCATTTGATCATGACCAGGCTGATGGGCAAAGTTGCATCTGATAAATGTCACAAATGGGTCTTCAAAGAACCAACTGAATGTGAACCTAATATCTCCAACTACTGGCAAAGCTCTTTTGATGTTGTATGTTCTTATAATTACTTAAACTTAGTAAATTGAGTATTACTTCTGCTTTTATTATTCTGTTTTAGGTAAGATGGTGTTTTATTAGCAATATCTGGTTCTGACTCCAATAATTGATGTTATTGATTGCAGCTGCCCACTGAATGGACTGATCAGTTTGAGTCGGGGATTCAGGTCAGTACAGAGGAAAATTATGTTACTTACTACAGATTAAACTGTAAATCATGTACTATCATTATCTGATTTACTTACTACTGATTCGAAATTCTCAAGTGAAATAATTTATTTTCACCAGACTATAGCTGTGATTCAAGCTGGTCATGGTCTTTTGCAGTTGGGCTCCTGCAAGATTGTAAAAAGATTCTGTCCCAGAGAGCTTCTTGTAGTTAGCTTTAGGAGTTTCTTTGCCTTTCATTCCTGCTATTGGTTGGATAATAGAATTGAATGGAAAAAATCTGATCAATTTGCTTGATTGAATTTGTAGCTCTTTCCTTCTATCCTTCCAGGTGCACTAATTACCTAACATTACAGAATAAATTATTCTTGTACTGTTTTCCTGATGAGCTTATATTTAAATTTACATTTACATGTGATAATTATTATGGCATGCTATGAATTGGAATCTCAATTTCTCTATCTCAGTTTCTCTTTGGTCTCGTCTTTGCCGGTAGAATCACTATCAGGTATTCAAATTATCTTCTTTTTCCCCCGCTACAATCATATATATATATATATATATATATTTGGGAGTTTGAAAATATGTTTGAGTAGCTATAATATTTCCCACACATGTATACATCACCAACTTATAGTCGATCTTCATTTTGGCATCGACCAAACTCAAAATATATTTATTTTTCCAATCTGTTTTACCAGTTTCCTGCCAATTGAGTATCTTTTTACTAAGTTTTGCGTATCTTACTGGAACTCCCAAAGGACAAGTGGTTTTGCTGTGATGATTACAGTAGGATTCATATAGCTCTACAAAATTTGGTATCACTTGGACTCAAGATTGTTCCAGCTTCATTATGTGAAACTTAAGAAGCATGTAGATAAATGATTGTTTATTGATGAAGCAGAGGATGATTTTAATGGCGAATTATAAGTGGAAAAAGACTACATTATTTCTCTCAAGGTCTGCTGCTAATTGCTATAGGTGATCGAGATAGTGACACGATCAAGAGACATGAATCTGTGCAATTAGTAATTGATAAATGTTACAAATAGATTTTTATTAGACATTACATGAGCTTTTATCATGTTATTTTGTACTTGAACCAAATTTCGTGATACATGTATTGAATATTTTGATGGTATAAGAAATATATTAGATTTTATTAATGTTATTTTGTACTTGGATCAAAGTGTTATTATTGAGAAATTATAGCAATATTAAAATGTAATATTTCTTAATATATATTATAATAATAATGTAATAAAAAATTATATGATTACATTTTTAAAATGTTATTAAATGAATATAACATAAGATGAATGATAACATTAAAAAAATTGTTATTATTAAAAAATTATAACAATATTAAAATGTAATATTTTCTTATATATAACATAATAATAATGTAATTAAAACATATATGATTACATTTTGAAAATGTTATTAATAAATGTAACATAATAAACCATAACACTAAATTAATGTTACTATTTATAATATATAACACTAAAATAATGTTATAATATACTATTTAATAACATGTAAAAAATGTAATTAAATGTCAATACTTTTAATTACATGGCCTGTCTTAACAGTTGCTAAAATGTTATAAAATACATTTAATTACATTTTTTCAGTGTTATCGTAAATGTTTTTTCTTGTAGTGAATTTTTGTGACTAATACTTTTTGCCACAGACCTTTTAGTCATAAGAATAATAATTTATAATTAGTCACTACTTTTTCACTTTTAGTCACATGTTTTGTTGTGACTAAAAGTAAGATTTTTTATAGTAGTAATTAATATATATATTTTTATATAAGAATAGAATTATGCATTAGTAAATAAGATGTTAACTTATTATGAAAGTAAAAATAATAGAATTATATATACATGTACTAATTAATAAGACTATTTTCAATAGATGTAAATATTGTGCCATATTAATTTTGAGAAAAAAAAAACATATATTTGCTATAATATTTGTTATTGTGCTCCAATGCATATAATGAAATTTTAAGATGCAAATAACAACCAAAAATAAAATATAATGTTCATCAATAAATGAAAATATTTAAAAAACAGTTAATGAGAATCTTATAATTAAAATATTTATATTAAATCTAACTAAAAAAACTGCATTTATTGTGGACCGAAATTGACATATAATGCTATATTTTATACCAAATTTTGCACAACTTCTAGTCAAATTTGATGACACAATATTTAGTACACCAGTGGAGAATTAATGTTTTTTAAAATACTAAAATGTAACACTACACCACTATTATAATACCACTATTATAATAGTACTCTATCGGAGATATTCTAAGAAAACTTATTATTAGAGATTATATATAATAAATTTCAAAGAAAAAAACTTATATAAAGAAATGACCTTATATTTGCTTGAAAGAGAATGAATATAATCAAAAGACCAAATGGGAGGTTCATAGTTTCCTGATCTTCTAACAATAGTAGTAGTAGAACTAGGGTTATGGACCACAGAACATTTGATGGGGTAGCAAGTACTTGATAATCTTGATTTTGTAGTATTAATATTAGTACATATTTTTGGTCTAAAAGGTATACCAAAATAATTACTATTACTACAAATATTAGGGAATATTATTAATGGAGAAAATCGGTGTTTAACTGTTATGCATTGCATTTTGTTTGTGTTTTTGGGATGAGAATAATTTAGGCTTGCTTGACCTTGTATTTATACATATACATATATGGAACACACAGTAGAATAAATTAATAATTTAAACAATTAATATTTAGTTCAAACGTCATTCATGATTATCTATAGTTCTAATTCATATCAATTATTATTGCTCCATTATTATTATTATTATAACATATATAAAAAAGTAAAGCAACATCCCACCATTAATTAATTAATTATAATTAATAAAGTGAAATTTGTCTATAAATCGAATACTATAAGAAATATCAATAGATTTGAATTTTGGAAGTTAGTTATTAAAAAATGTCTAAAACTACTATTTTGGGTGAATGATGAAATACTAGATCAATATATGATAATGTGCAAGAAACAATGTACACTACCTAATTACCACCCAAATAATATAAAATGTTTCCACTATATAAATCTATATATTAAAATATATTAGTATCCACTCATCTATATCTACACTAATCAAGATTGATCAACCATGTGACCATATGTGTGGTGTAGTTATAGGGATTTCTGTTATTGGCATCCATCTTTATTTGGATTAAAGGTTCAAAATCCACCACAATCTCTATAGAAAGGAATTAAAGGCTTAGCCTTTCCAAAGGCTAGCTTGCTGTAGATGGTTCCATCTGTATGATGGAAACCCTTAAAGTAATTACTGATGACCCAATTAAGACAAGCTGAAAAATAAGGTAGTGCTCGGTAGAGTGGAATTCACAATCTAATTATGAATTTGAGCTCAATAATCATAGATTTCACATCTGTTAAAATATATGATGCTATTCAACTCTTAATAATATTTGTTGATCGCTTTGCTAAAAGTGATACAAGCAATATTTGATAGCACTTTTTTCAGTGTGCGTAATTTTTTTTTTCTTATTCTGGGTTATTCGTAACTAAAAGATAGTATTTTTTTGTATAAATTGTCACTAATCAGTTTTAGACACAAATATTCTAGTATTTATTTATAGGCTTATACACGAGTATGCCACTTTGACTGCTTCTTGGATTGATGACTGGCTCTACAGACCAACACGAGTGTTTTCCAGGAAGCGTGCGGGTGAGGAAAAAGTACATTGAAAACACTCAGGAGCAATCATCAGTCCAGGAAGCAGCTAGAGTGGCATACCCGTGTATAAGAGTCACCAATATGGGGAAAGGCCCGATGGAGGCTTGAAGAGGGGACATTACATCTCATCTACTATAAGTAGTTGAATTCTCATTTGTAACAACTTGATTCATTCAATAATAAATAGATTGTTTTTTCTCTCTCGTTTTCTACTGTATTTTGCTCTTATGAGCTAATATGGTATCAGAGCCACTGTTGTGAGCTCCTTCTTCTTCCTCTTCTTTCTGTTCTTGACTATTTGGTGTTCATGGCATGCGATGGAGGAGCCCACACTCGAGGTGGAAGAGTCCAAACTCGAAGAAAATGTGAATCAGAAAACACTTCAAATGGCTCTAACATGTTCTTTATTCCCAGTGAAAATTCTTGATCGACTGATCCAATGATCTCTTATCTCTCCAATTGTGATAATCCAGGTGCTGTTCTTTACGCTACGAATTTAAGAACCCTAGAGCTACCGAATTAATAGAAACTTAGAGAGAGAGCAAGGAAGAGACAGAGATCGCGGCTTCGAAGTGTTCTTCATCATAGTTCTTTTCTTCTCCTTAAACTTTTACTATTTATTATGATTATCGTTATAATGTCTAGTTTGGAGTAATTTCCTTTTAGTTAAGGGTTATTTCAAAACCCGAGACATGAATTCTTAATTTTATTATTGAATGTTAATTTCTAGTTTTTATTATATCAAATTGCTTCTATTCTTCTATGTTCAATGTCATGGTTATTGTTTTAATCTTGTTTAGATGGCCACTAAATTAGGTTTTACTTTAATCTACCATCAACTTATGATTACTATTCACCTAATAGTCTAGGATTCTAAGTGTTTGTGATGAATTACAATTTTTAATATTGTCAAAGGTATTTTTAATTGTGATGAAGAATAAAACCTAAGTTAAATAAATTATATGCTTCATTAATTTGTTGCCTAGATTAATCTATCTCCATAAATCTTAAAGCTTTATCTAAGTTAAATAAATTACATGCTTCGTGGATTTATTGCTTAGGTAAAAGAGTTAATTATTGAGCGCTTCGCCTTAATTACATGTAATAGGGAGATTGAGATAATTGACTGCTTCAACTTTATCTGCGGGATTAATAGTTTGATTGGAAATTGAAATTATATTCACTAATAGGAATTAGGAATCATTGTTGAGGGTGACGAATAACCTTTAACTAGGTTTTCATATCGTAGTCTCAATTTTAATTTTAATTTGTTTTTATTTTTATTTATGCTATTTTACTCTAAACCTCAAACCCCTATTTTCTAACTTTTGTCACTAATTTTTTTAGTAATTAAATAAACATAGTCCTAGTGGGATCGACCCTTACTTACAATTATACTAAAATAATTAGAAGTATTGGAATTAAAATATTAGTAAATTTGTTGTGGCTTACAACATGCATTAGCTTGATTTAAATACCAACACAATATTCAATTCATGAGATATCTACTTTTATGAACATATTTTTCCTTTAGTTCATACTTGGGGTCTTCCTACTACTTATGAATCTTTTTTCTCTAATTTGCCTTATATAGCAGCTCCTCAACATTCGCATACAGCAACTCCTCAACATCCTCAAACTAATTCTTCTGATCCTTTTCATGTTTCTTCTCATTTTCATGATAGATCAAGGAGACAAGTTATTAAACCATCATACCTGAATGATTATCACTGCTATTTGGCCACTAATAACAATTTTGTTTCATCTCAGGCTTCTCTAGTTACTACTCATCCTTTATCTCAAGTTTTTGGGTATCACATGCCGTCCCCTACTTTTAGAGCAACTGTCTTAGCCATTTCAAGCCATTTTGAGCCATAATTTTTCAGTCAAGCTTAGGGAATTCTTGAATAAGACAATGCAATGGACACAGAATTAGAGGCACTTGAGAAAAAACAGATCTGGATTGTTGTTTCTTTGCTTGAAGATCAACATGTCATTGGTCCAAAATGGGTTTACAAGATCAAATTTAATACTGGTGAGCATGTAGAAAGGTTTAAAGCTAGGCTGGTTGCAAAGGGTTATAACCAGTAGGAGGGAATTAATTACACATATACCTTTGCGCAAGTAACTAATTTAGTTACTGTTAAACTAGTTTTGTCTCTTACAGCAATCAAAGGTTGGCCTTTACACCAGCTGGATGTCAACAATGCTTTTCTACATGGTGATCTCCTTGAAGATGTGTATATGTCCCTACCTCAAGGGTATAGACCTAAGGGAGAGTTGCCACCAAATGCAGTTTGTAAATTGTGAAAATTCCTATATGGATTGAAGCAAGCTTCAAGGTAGTGGTTTGCTAAATTTTCAAGTGCTCTAACTGAGGAAGGTTTCCATCACTCTACCACAGACCACTCTCTATTCATCAGACACTTCAATGGAAGTTTTATTTTTCTCTTGGTTTATGTGAATGATGGCATTCTAAATAGCAACAATCTACATGAATTTAAGGCTCTAAAGATCAGGTTACATGCTCAATTTTAACTAAAATACTTAGGAAAATTGAAGTATTTCCGAGGCCTAGAAGTGGCTAGATCAGAGGAAGGGATCTTTTTTTCTCAAAGGCCCTATGCTTTGCAATTATTAGAGGATCTTGGTTGTTATGGCTGCAAGCCTATGAATACACCAATGGAAGCTAACCTGAAACTTAGACAAGTTGAGAAAGAGAAGCTAGTTGATCCAACTTTGTACAGATGAATTGTCGGGAAACTTCAATACCTAACAATTACAAGACCAGACATCTCTTATACTCAGTTTACAAACTGAGCCAATTCCTATATACACCTCGAGTCACTCCCATAAATGCATCACAAATGGTATTGCAGTATGTGAAAAGTAGTCTTGGCTAAGGGATCTTCTTTGATGCCCAATTCACAAGTGAAGTTTCATGCTTATGCAAACTCAGACTGGGTAGCTTGTCCTGATACGAAAAGATCTACAACAGGTTTCTGTATCTTCATTGAAACCTCTATCATCTAATGAAAGAGCAAGAAACAACACACTATATATTTCAAGATCTTCTGCAGAGGCAAAATACAAAGCAATGGCTAACACTACTTGTGAAGTTGTTTGGCTTCTTTCCATTCTTAAAGAACTGAAGGTTGAGCATGAAGGGCCTTCATTGCTATATTGTGACAACAAATCTGCTCAACTTATAGCTGCAAATCCAGTTTTCCATGAAAGAACTAAACATTCACTTTAAAATAGACTGTCATTTGGTAAGAGAAAAGGTACAACAAGGTCTTATCAAAATAGTTCATGTTTCTACAAAAGATATCCTAACTAAGCCACTTTTTCCTAACCAATTTAATACCTTCAAAGACAAGATGGGTTGGAGAGATATCTATTCTCCATCTTGAGGGGAGTATCAAAGTTAGTTTGGTATTTTTTTATGAAAAAATTCTTTAGATTTATTGGAGAGAGAACTATTATTTCTTTTTTTCAATGTAAATATGACATTGAGAAGTTAGTTGGTTAGGAAGATAGTTAGGGTGTTGGTTAGTGTAGTGAGTTGTCCAAGTTGTTTAGAGAATAAGTTTGTTAGTTCTTGTAATAATTCTCAGCTAAGTAGCTGAATTCTCATTTGTAACAAATCTTAACATGTGAATCACTTGGAGGGAAGCTACTAGCTAGCCAAAGTAACAAAAGAGCTTACTCCTCCAAAACCTTATAGGCACCCCAATAGGGTTGTGAGTGGTTATGATCCAAGAAGTTATATAATATAATATCCCTAAAGAATTGGTCTACTACAACAAATTCCTACAATTTCGAGATTTAATTGATTCATTTGTTAACGCACTAAAGTCTGATTCCCTCATATTTTCCCTATAAATAACAAATATATATTTCAGAGAGTCAAGATATTTCTGTTCAAAAAGATAATAGTTTTCTTGTACTTTTCTTCGAAATTCCATATAAATATAAATAAATTAAGTTGCATATCACTCCCTCTCTTATCTCTTTTCATCAAAATTGCATATTGCTTTATTTCATTATTTAATTTATAATTAACACAAGTACATTATATAGATCAATAATATATTGTAGATATATAAATACATGTGTATATCTTTATATATTAAAAGTGACTATCTAACGGCATTTCTTGGTTTAACAGAATATACTTTAAAAATAAAAAAATGTTTGATCTCCCGTTAACTTTCAAAAATATATAAATAATTAAACCCAAAAATTAAACAATCTTTTTTTAAACGTTTAAAACAAATAATTCAATTTAAAAAATTAAATAATCTTTTTTTAAATTAAAAAAAATCATCCTAGCCACATATCTCTCTAACATAACAAACCGTATATCTCAATGTTTGATATTTTTTTTATTAGTTAAACGTTAACAAATAAATAAAAAATTAACAAATATTAATATTGTTACACATTAGGTTTACACGATTTTTTTTTAAACCCAAAAAATTAAATAATTTTTTTTTTAAACGTTTAAACCCAATAATTAAACCCAAAAAATTAAACCATCTTTTTTTAAATTAAAAAAAACTACACCAATACCCACCCTAAATTAGAATCATCAATATAAAATTTAAACTCTATATAAAAAAAATCGTTTATAACGTAAAACATTTGAATAACAATGTGTATATTATAGATTTATATACACAATTATGACATTCTTAACAATTTGTTTTATAAAACATATCGTTTATAACATAATTTACAATTAGTCACTAAATTCTTAAACAAAAACCCCTAGAACTTAAAATAAAACTAATATTTACGTGGCTCACCACGTAACTCTCTTCTAGTATATTTATATGCATTGATAAATGATTTTAATTAACTAATTAAGTATCTATCGGAATAGGTTTAATAATCAAGGATGAAATTCTTTCTTTGGATTGATTATCTTGAGAACTATGACCATCACCATGTTGATACATGAATAATCCCATCCTAGCAAAGTTTGTGGCATCTTCAATCAATGAGATTGGATATATTAATCCATCATCAGATTCATTGTTATTCATCTCCTTCCATGCTTCACTTATTAAAACCTTAATATGTTCACGAGCTTCCTTTTCAGATACATTTTTTTCTTGCATGTAACATTGAATTGATGCTGGAGCATCACCTCTCTCCAGTTCCTCCTATATACAAAATAGAGATTACTTATATTAGTTGTCTTTTGAATCATGAATAGATGATTATTAGATTAGATTTTGTTAAAATATTTTTAATATGACTAAATTTAAAAAGTTTGACTGTCAGTGTGCTGAAAAAGAAAAAAAGAAAAAAAATTTACGGAGCTAGTTCAAATTTGGATCCAGATCGAAACCTAATTTTAATGCATAATGTGAAATACACACTACAATAAAAACTACCTTTAGTGACAATCTTTTAGTCACAACATAATTTTTTTGTGACTAAATGTGACTTTTAGTCACAACAAAAAATTATTTGTGACTAAAATGTAGTATTTAGATACAAGTTGCCACTAATTTAGTTTTAATCACAATAAGTAATGTGACTAAAAATACATTTTGTCACAACAAATTGTGATTTTTGTGACTAATATATTTAGATAGTCACATACCTTTTAGTCACAACATAGGAATGATGATTTATAATTAGTCACAGTATTTTTTTTTTTACTTTTAGTCACTAGTTTCACATTGTGACTGAAAGTATAAATTTTTTTAGTGACAAAATGCAAAAAAAGTACAATATTAAAGCAATATTTGTTATATGATATGCTCTATATAAAATGTATATATATATAGTTAGTTATATTAACTTACAGATGATGTTGCTAGATCATTTGAAAGTCGTAATATTATGGCACAATGACGAATTATGGTAGGATAATAACCATGTTCCAAGCATTCGAAAATCTCTTTATTATTATTTGAATGAGAAAAATAAGCATGCACAATAAGAACTGGTGCTCCCACTGAGATCCAACCATTTTCTATATATTCTTCCAATGTTGGTGTGTATCCACTATAGTACCATTTTGCTTCTTGTAGAAAACCTCTACACATATCTATCCACTACACAATAAATATCATTACGTGATTAGATTCGATCGATAATAAGTACTTATAAGAAATTTTTAGCACATATTGTTATTATATCGCTATTTGATACAAAGCAATATTTTGTATGAGCGTTGTTGTTCGACACCAAAAGTATATGAGTGTCGAGCACCTCATTAGGCTGCCGATCGATCGATTCAACATGTTTGATGCTGAACAACAAATCTCATACAAATATGAGAATTGCTCATATATAAAGCCTATGCTTATTTTTATAGCTAGGTTATACATAAATAATAAACAAGATAGGTAGATAGATATGATCATACCGTTTTCTTAAGGTATTGAATGTTGATGGAGATGTCTTTGTCTCTTAATATCTCAAATACTATTTCATTTATTGTATTGTGTAAAACAAGAAAAGGCATCTTCATGTATTCAGGTAACTCATTTATCATTGTCACATCCCATCTGCCAATAAACAAAAATACACACATATAAATACAAAGATATAGATATATAAATATTAATATATATATGGGTTGGAGTTGTTCCATCAATTGAATTTTTTTTTAAAAAAATATTCCAGTAGAAAAGAAGATAAAAAAAAAGTTGAGTTTAATTTCAATATTTTGTGTAGAAATATATTTTTAATATAGTAATTAAAAGATATATTTTGATATATTTTTTAATTAAGTAGTTAAATTAAGCATAAAACTCAAAATTTTCTTTTATTATTCGTTATTGGATCAAAATTTAATAGTTTAATATTTTTAAAATTAATATTTAAACTCTTTCAGTAACCAATGGATAATACCCATTGAAAAGTATTATATATAAATATATTTATATATACACATTATAACATTTAAGACTTGTAGAGGCGGACATCTCCGCCAGTATTAATGTCCAAATCTACCAATATTGGGTATTATTGGTGGAATCAGCCGATAATAATCCGCCGATATAAGTAGCTAATATGATTATTTGTGACCAAAAAATATACATATAATACTCTAATCTAATAATTGTTAATCCTCTATAATAACACAACTTAATTAGTTATATAATTATTTCTTTCTTAAATAATATAGGGAAAAAAATAAAAAAATACAAAAAAGGAAAAAAAATTACAAAAATACTTTGAAATTTGGCCCATTAAACATTTATACGATCCACATACAAATATTTACAAAAATACCACATGCCTTAAGCCTTCGAATGCAATACGGCAAGCGAACCATGAAGATGAAAATACGCGCTTGTTTCAAAACCGCAAAACAACCAAAATGAAACCAAAACGAGAAAAATACAACTATTAATTCTGGCAAAATCAACTGGAAAAGAATACCTGCAATGATCTAAACTGAAAATGACGAAAAAAAAAAATCAGAAAAACTGTGAAGAAACTGAAATTACACATTTATTTTCTATTTTATTCAATCAAAATAACTCCCCCTAATATTGAAATCTATATTCATGAAATGTGGATCTGTAACAAACAGATCTGGAGCTCCCACTAAATCCAAAACAATGTATGATGTGAAAAATTAAAAAAAAAACCTCATGAATAATACATCTACGTTATATACAGTTGCATTTTGATTTATTTTTTGTTTTGGTTGCCTTATAGTTGCATTATCGTTTTATGATAGTTTATATATTATGCAAGAATTTAATTTGATGGGGACTAAGAAATAGTAGTTATACATAGTAAGTTTTGTGCAAATAGTTGCATATTAATTTTATAGTGAAATAACATATGCAAGTAGCAAAACTATAATAAAACTACAAAACAACTGTATGCAAGTGCAAATAGTTGCCTTATAGTTGCATCATCGTTTTATGATAGTTTATATATTATGCAAGAATTTAATTTGATGGGGACTAAGAAATAGTAGTTATACATAGTAAGTTTTGTGCAAATAGTTGCATATGAATTTTATAGTGAAATAACATATGCAAGTAGCAAAACTATAATAAAACTACAAAGCAACTGTATACAAACTAAAATACAGGAAAAACTCTTTGAACATCAACATCCATGATAAATCTCATTGTTACCCATTGATGATATAAAAATGGGACTGACCAGGTTAATTTAATCTATTAGCTTTGCCACCTTCACTCATAAATCTTAATCATGTTTGTCCTAATACTTTTCTAATATTAATTTTATAACTCTACTCACGTCAATACTACTATAAGCATGAATTAGATCGTTTTCTTTTCAAGTATAGAATATCATCGGTAATTGTTTCTTATTATTTTATTTTGTTATCTAATTATTTCGACGTCGCTTTGAGCTAGTCCAGCGAGAATGAAAATGACATTAAAATTGTACGAATTTATTTGTACATGCTTATATCAGTTGAATGGCCTAGTCAAAGTCTTCTCTTTTGTCATGAAAGTATTTCAGAAGTTGTAAAGTTAAACTAATAAGTTAAAAAGATTTAATTAAAAACTGAAATAAAATTAAAAATAAAAAGGAAAGAAGAAAAAAAGAGAGTGAAATGATGGATTGATTGATAGAAGTCAATCCTAGACCTAAGCAACAATATATAAGAAACTAGCTTTACAATTAAAAATTAAAAATAAAAGAAAAAGAAGAATTGTTATGGAAAAAAAATTAAAAATTAAAAACTGAAAATAAAATTAAAAATAAAAAATTAAAAACTGAAATAAAATTAAAAATAAACAGAAAAGAAGAAAAAAAGAGAGTGAAATGATGGATTGATTGATAGAAAATGAAAAAAGAGAGGGAAGAGAGTAGGATTTGATTGATGATGGATGGAATGATGACTAAGTGGTATATGTGTAATAAAACAAACTTTGCAAGTAAAAAAGTAGGTATAAGCGTGTATGAGTAATTTTGTAATAAATTGTGTAAAATGGATTTTTCATGTAAAAATTTCAATAATATATATATGTACTAACCTCTCAACAGCTTTGGTGAAAAGCTCTAATTCATCCAATGTTCCATAAACATCATATATATCATCAATTAATGTTATTAGCTCATATAATTTGGCAGTTGTTTTTCTAAAATAACTGAATTTTGGCTCAAATCTTACTCCAACCTTCCATAAGAAACATTCCATCAATCGATCTCTTGCAAAATTCAATTTCTCCCCAAGTTTAGTATGCCTCCACCACCTTAATATATATATAATAAATCACTTCATTAGTTTAAATAAATTTAATCCAAAAAAAAAAACCCCTTTGATGATTTAATTACAATATCATCATCATCACCTGAATATATGTTTTAGATCGTCATGATGTGTTGATTGTATCATGTTGAAATCGAGTTTAGCAAATTCAAGCAAAATAGGATTCATGTCTTGTTTTTTCTCATACGCGTCGATGAACCACTTAGCTTCTATTCTTGTAGTCCTCCAATGAAGTGGGAGCTCTAATGCATGATTCACTACTTCGAAATTATAATCATAATCATTATCAATCATTAATTTCTTTTCTTGCGATATCATTATAGTGTAGTCTTCGAGATATTTAGTTGTGAAAATTCTAGCTTCCTCTAAAATACTTTCGCCTTTTTTCTCATAGAATGAAGCTTCATATAAGGCCAATACTCCCATAATATCATCACTAATTATGTTTGCCTTGAATTTTCCTGTCTCATCCTTAAAATGATTAAAACTCTCTGCAATAACACATAATCGAACACTTATTAAATATTTAATAAAAATTTAGTTCGCAACTTGGAATAATTTGGTTAATTAATAAAACTAAATCAAACGATTGTTAATTATTTTAAAAATGTTAGAAAAGATCATGGAACATGTAAAACCAAATACATAAATACTTCAAACACTAGAAGAAAATAATTTTATAAAAGTCCTAATAGAATAAAAGAGTCTCATATCTATATAAATGGAATACTGGTATTACCCATGGGTAATAAAAAAATTTAACTATAAATATTAATTTTAAAAATATTAAACTATTAGATTTTGGTCCGATAGCGAATAATAAAAAAGAAATTTGTATTTCTATGCTTAATTTAGCTACTTAATTAATTAAAGAAAATATAAAAAAAAATACATCTTTTTACACTATATCAAAAATATATTTATATAAAAAATATTCTAGTCAAATTCAACTTTTTTCAACTTTTTTTTGCCGAAAAACTTTTTTTTATTATTTTCTTTTCAATTGATGGACCATTCTCAGCCCATATAATGTAAAAATGGGAAATTTAATTTTCTAATTAAATAGAAAAATTAATATAAAAACTCAAAAATTTTTAATATTAACTATTCATAGGCAATACCCATTATATATATCCTTAGTTTGATCTGATGTTAAAGACTCAAGTGTGTTATAAACTCAATCTGTGTTCTAAAGCTCTTATAACAGAAATTGTTGAAGATAGATAAACATTTCAATAGTCTAAGGCTAAAATGAAAAATAAGGTTTGAAGTATGTGCTATTACATTTTATTTATTTTTGCCTATATATATGATAAATGTATATACCTTGAGGTACTGCATAACCATGTTGACGTAGAAGTCTAAATTCAAGAGCAATGGCGTATAAATTATAATTAGGGTTATTAACATTGGCATATTTTTCCTTCAAAATAGTACTTATTTCATTCTCAAAGCGATAAGATACTCCAAGTCTTTGCAATGTGTCAATGAGCTCAAGTTGAGCTAAAGAATTTTCCATCTCAACTAGCATCCTTTTCACGATCTCCCTCGATCTCTTTCACCCGACTTCTATAAGGTTCTCCCTACATATATATATTTGAAAATTAAATAATATAATAAGATCAAATATTTATATATAAACTACAACTATCTAATAAAAATCGTTAGTTTAATAATTTATTTTTTTTGTATTTTTTTAAAGTTAACAATTAAAACTAACAACGTTACTTAAACAACCTATGTATATCTCGGACCAACCCTAATCTTCATATAATAATAAATAATATTACTCACCTCATATTGGCTTGTAAGAGACTGAATATAATCAAAAGACCAAATGGATGGTTCATAGTTGCCCGATCGTCGATCGATAATTGGATTAGAACTATCGACTACAGTACATTGAATGGGGTAGCAAGCACTTGATCTTGATAATCTTGATCTTGTAGTACTACTAACAAAATTATAATTATAATTAGTACATTTTTTTGGTGTAATTAGTCTAACTGGGACTGGTGATGATGATGGAACAGCCAAGCATTGCATTTTTTTTTTCTTCTTCTTTGAGATTAGAACTCCAATAATATATATTATATAATATCAATTAATAATTTTATTTCTTTTTCTTTTTGGGTATTTGATGAGAACATGTGTTACTTTGCATTGTATTTATAGTACATGGTAATTGGAACTTAGTTGAAACATAATTATGAACACAAACAATATTAATTGTAACTATATATATACATATTTATCACTAGACCAGTTTCGTATACGCTCCCACTAATGATCTTTTATACGTACAAGTTAATAAGAAGAAATGAAAACATAAAAATACAAATAAGAATGGAATTAAACTTAAATAGATAAAAAAATTATTAATTTTTTTTCATCTTGCATTGGAATGGTTATTCTTTTCAATTTCAAAATAAAATAGTCATTTCACCAAAATAATGGAAAAATTATTTCATTGGAATAATATTTTTATTTTGATGAATCAGCAAGATTATCATAACTCCAAATATCAAATTACAACTTAGCATCTCAAATGAGACCTGAAATATAATCTATACAGCAACAAGTATGTGTGCTTCTTTTATAAATTTTCAGACCATATATTCTTTTCTTGGCACTAACTTTTTTAGGCCAAATACTTTTAATTCATTGGAATAACATTTTAATACTTTAAAATGCAACCAAACAAATGAATGAAATTTAAAATTATTTTCTTTCCATTCTATTTTATTACCTCTAACAAAACGCCGCCTAAGTAATATTGCATATTAAATTTCCATTGAATGCCATCAACTCTATATATTGGTATGACAGAAAGAAAATCATTGCTATTAGACATTAGTGATGCTTATCATCACTATGAAATAAAAGAAAAACTATTTTTAGTGTCAATCTTTTTCACCTATACCAAACACAGGGTTAATGTTTTTATTAATGTGCATATGAGTTTACCCACAACATTAAGTATATAATACTTTGTCTAAGAGTTTCTTAGGTATAATGCAAATTAAATTTTCATTTAATAAAGGCTTGCTTTCGTTGAATTAATTCAATTTTGATGAGTACACACAAAAAAACGTTTATTATCTATCCTAAAAGCATGCTAAATCAATTTATGAGTCAGAACATTAGCGTTGTGAAGAACATGCACGGTAAAAAAAACTACTTTTAGTGAAAACTTTTTAGTCACAACATAAATTTTTTGTGACTAAATGTGACTTTTAATCACAACAAAGTTACTTGTGACTAAAACATAGTATTTAGATACAAGTTGTCACTAATTTTATTTTAGTCACAATAAATATTGTGACTAAAAGTACATTTAATTACAACAAATTGTGATTTTTGCGATTAATACCTTTAGTCACAGACTTTTTAGTTTCAAAATAAAAATTATTATGTGTAATTATTAGTCACAAATTTTATTGTGACTAAAAGTCAACTTTTTTGTAGTGATGAAAGCTAGACATAATTCTTTAATATCACCTTTTGAGTTGTGTTTTATTCCTCATCTGCAAAAATATTGAATAATTGATTAGTATCAAGTAGGTAATAAATATGAAAATTATTATATTTAAGAGAATAGTATGGAGTCCATCACTACAACAAATAGGGGTTTCATGAACAACGACATCAGGGATGATGAATTGTCGTTCCTAATAGAGAGGGTATTAGGCACGATACTGCGAAGTCATTTATGATAAATTTTTTTTTTTTAAATAATTAATTGACTATTTGGAAGGACTCGTCACTCATCAGTTTTGTTTTGTTTTTTCTTTTTTCCTTTCACCGTTTGGGAAATGGGATATTTTTCCCTCCCTTACATTTGGTGCGACATATATTCATTCTAGATGGTTTAAAATATTATCCCTGATGTGACATTTTGAAAAACACTAATTCAGAATATCTAGAACGACATATGTCGCGACATATCATATATATTAATATATTTTAATTTATAACTATTATAAAAAATTATTAATAACTCATAATGGGCCACTTCATCAAATACTTGGGATAATTACATAAATCATTATTTTTTGTAAATTTTTTTACATTTTTTACGTTTAAAGATATATTTTTTTATATTTGTCCGGTGTTTTATAAAAACAACAAGAAAACTACATAAAAGTAACAAGAATATAATATCCAAACAACACCAAAAAATAACATACATATAACAAAAAATTAACAAGAGTACAACATAAAAACACATCAAAAAGATGTATTTTCTATAAATAAATTCATAAAAATCGTAAAATATTTAAAATTTCGTACAACTATATTTTTATAACATTTTTAATTATTTTTTTGTATTTGTGAAATAATCCCTATAATAAAAATAATTTTGAGTGGTCATGAGAGCTTTATGAGATTTTACACATCACACTATTTTTTTTCATCTTAATTACAAATTTATTTCACCACAAACTATTTAATAACCTCACTGATAGTTTTTTGTTCACAAGTCTTGAATACTATCTGATAGGATCACATGCCTGCAAGAGATATATGACTCTTATACCATGTTGAGAATCATGAGATTCTATCTTAAAATCAATTGGTGATAAGTGAAGTAGTCCATATTATTCCTATATATATGGCTCAATATTTTACCATTTATTATGTGGGACAATGTCCACAATATTGTCTAGCACTCTTCAGCATATCTTATTGCCATTGGTACATTTAAGTATCAGGTCTCATATAATTTAGTATAATAACTTTTATAGAATATCGCTAAGCAATTATACAATGTGCTACATCTAAGTAGTGCTAAATACCACTGATACCTTATAGTACTAATGCTCTTAATAAATTTACCATTTTCATTACCCAAAAGATAATAAAAATTCTTTGTAATGATAACTTTTTTTTATCTCAAGGTGATTTATTTAAGTCATAGATAATAAATTCTCACAATTTATACTTAAAGCGACTTCATCACTCAAATTGTTAATAGTTATTTTATACACACAGTTTGTTTGATTGGCCATTTGAGAAACATATCCATCTCCATGTTGAGCAAAACATTTTGAGAAAAAAGAGTTGTAATCATCTCCTTCCATATTTGACTTATAAAAAACTTCATGTGCTCACAAGCTTTGTCTTTTAGAAGTAATTAGAATCATTTCATTGCAACCGAAAGTCTGATCCTAAAGGATAGCTACTAGATTATGTAAAAGTATTTGTGATAGTCAGTAGTCTCGTGATCCGTAAGGAGAAATACCGGGTAAGTTGTCCAGTTCCACATCGCCTGGAGAAGGTCAAGTGTGATGATTATGAGATTGTGTAGGTATAGAACTACACAGTTAAAAGAGGACTTAAGTGGATTGATTGGTACTACCTATATCCACAAGTTGCATCTTGTTTTCTAATAGCTCATCATGAAAAAACTCCACGATTACACGTGCTTGACCTGGAGTAACTTCAAGATGGTGACCTCCTGAAAAGTTTTCTCAAGAAGCGTGCGAGTGAGAACAAATCACGCTGGAAACACTCGTGTTGGTTTAAAGGGTCAGTCGTCATTCCAGGAAGCAGTCAAGAGTGACTTACCAGTGTATAAGAGTCATTAGTCCGTTGTGGAAGGCCCAATGGAAGCGTGAAGTGGGGACGTTATGCAGTATTCAACAACAAATAATATGCAACAAGTAAATCAATGAACACCACAATATACAAGCTTCCCCTTACACCGAAAACACATTTCAGCCGAGTGGTGTTTGGGTTCCCCAAAACTAGGTAAAATAACTTTCACTATGAATCACAAACAATTACAAAAACCAGTTTAGAATACATCTGAACAAATAGTGAACTGAAATGATTCATACAAGTGTTTTACCCTAAAATCTTCACACACAATCAAGATAAAATATCTAAGTCCCTTTAGACACAACAAGCCAAGATTCCCTTGCTTCTTTTTTGCCGAAATCCCTTCAACATTAAGTCTGAACTCCCTTCAAGCTACACAAGTCCAAATCTAACTTCAATTCTTGAAGTGTTCATCACCATGAAACCTGCAACACATAAAAACATAAAAACGTTTTTGACCTAGCAGAGCAAGACTCCACTAGAAGATTCAATCAAAGAAGAAGAGTTGGTTATTAGGAAAATGTTAGACTCAAATATATAAGCACAAATATCCTAACAATCGAATTCTTCAGATTCTAGCTTATTACAACTGGCACTGGGCTGGTACTGATATTCTTAACCATCAAGGCTGACCTACAAACTTCTGTCTCATGCCCCATACAAGAACAATACTTACACACAATAGGAAGCCACAATAAGTGTTATTTCTTTATTCAATAGATTCGTAAAATGAATTAATTTTGAAAATTCCTAAGCAATACAAACCTCTAGAAAAATTCGAGGGTAATGCAACTTGTCTCTCATTTTTGTGATGCTATCCACCTGAATTGGCTTCCACACTTGTCCCACAATCTTAAACATAGGTCATTCACCCCAGTACTTGATATCTAAACTTCCAATTTGAACCCAATTCAGCAATATTGTAACATCTTCCATGGTGAAATCATCAACTGAATTCCAACGCTTCATATATAATAAGTGGTTTCTCATCGAAAAAGATGAAAGCCCCTGCTAAAACAACATCTCTCTGCTCTAAATTCTGAAATCATATCTATAAAGATTCCCCGAGAAAGAACACCAACTTTATCAACACCATTGTTCTTCCAAATTATTCCCACAAATCCATCAAAAAATATAACATGAGGATTAATTTCCACCACATAACATACAATAGATGGCTGCCAATAATTAATTTCTTCTTCAATATCCTCTAATGCAATCTTAACGACATTTCCATTCCCGTGTGCAACCAAATTCACTACTAATTTTCCACTCAAATCCACATAACTATATGCTCTAAATTTTTTATAACTGTAACTGATCTTAGCACTACTAGAGAGCGTTTATCACCACTACAAGAAATGTCACTTTTACCAGCACAGTTCGCTACTGCACTGGTCAGCGCATTTCACAAACTGCACTGGCAAAGAGGTCAAAGTTTTACCAGCGTACATTTGCGATAGCTAAAATCTAACTTTTGCCAGCGCATTTACGTGCTGGGAAAAGTCATCTTTGCCAGCGCTTTTCATTTTATGCTGGCAAAAGTTCTAATACCAACATTGATTTGCCAACCCCCTTTTGCCAACACAGCACAAGTAAATTCTATTTTACCAGTGCAATACTAACTTTTGCCAGCACAAAAATGTGCTGGCAAAAGTGACATTTCTTGTAGTGCACCCATCTCAATAGATTGCACCATCCGATTTGAAGCTGACACCCACTCAGGAAATTTTTTGCTAATCTCATCATGCTGCTGTTTTAGTCGACCTAAGGAAAGAAACTTCCCCCCCAATCGATCGTTCTCGACATCCATGACCACCTCTGCTCTGAATCCCTCGATTGATTCCATCGACCTAGCAAGGAAAGACCTTGCCAACAGTTCACCGTCATCCTCTTTTGAATCAGCAATATCCAGTTCTACAATGCCCAATAACTCCTCCATCGTTGCCATCTTCACTGCTTGATCCGATGATGAAGGCCCTTTCTTCCTCGCATTACCAGTCACCCTCAATCTCCCCTCACTATAAAAATCTCACTTTTAATCACAACAAAACTTGTGACTAAAAAAGTGAAAAGTTTGTGGAAAATTATAAATAATAATTCTTAAGTTGTGACTAAAAAGTTTGTGGCTAAAGATATATTAGTCACAAAAATCACAATTTATTGTGACTAAATGTATTTTTAGTCACAATACTTGTTGTGACTAAAACTAAATTAGTGACAACTTGTATCTAAATACTATGTTTAATTTAGTCACAAATAATCTTTTGTTGTGACTAAAAATCACATAATTTGGTCATAACAAATTTATGTTGTGACTAAAATATTATCATTAAAGATAGTTTTATTTTTTGTAGTGCCTGATTCCGACCCCTTTTGACATGTCATGGTGAAACTATTGAGAGAAAAAATTGAGAGAGAAAAATGGTAGAATGGTAATGTTCAATAATATTTTATTCCAATATCTTTTTCTTTTGTTTGACCATAGTTGGTCATTATTGCTAAAGTAGCTTTTGTCTTTTAAAACACCAGTGTTGTCGTGCATGTAACATTGAATCGATTTAAGGATGCCATGCACCTCTTGGTAGTTCATCCTAATCAATTCGTTAATTAAGCCAAATATATTATGTTGGCTATTTAGGATTTTTGTTCCCCGAATTATGACATATGTATTATTGTGCGCCTTAAACTTTTTAGTCCGTTAAAAATAGTCCCTGAACTATTTACAGTATTTTTGTCCCCGAACTATGACATATGCATTATCCTAATCAATTAGTATCGTGACATATGTATTATTTACAACGCTGTCAATAGTTCAGGGACTATTTTTAACAGGCTGAAAAGTTTAGGGGGTACAATAATACATATGTCATAGTTCGAGAGGAAAAATCCTAAATAGATCAAATAAATAAAGTAATTATATATATTACAATAATGTAATTTATTATAGAAGAGTTTCAATAGTCATTTTAATGATGATACAATGATGTTCCAATATCATCTTCAAGTCTTAACATCATATAAATGCTAGCATGATGATGGTCTTCCAAACACTATGAAAAAAAGCATGAGAAAAAGGCATATATATTCTTTCAATATGTTCACTACAAGAAAATTACCCTGTCTTGGCAGTTAAGAACCCCCGTGACAGGATTTAACCACCGAAATAGGATAATGACCAATCTCAACGGTTGGGAATTGCCAAAATAGAGAACTCTATGTCAACGATTTTACCTTGAACCACTGAGATAGGTGTGTCATCCTCTCACACGTTTGGGCAATCTCGATACTTGGAACCACCGAGATATAAGTAGTAATCTCGACAGTAACCTCCCGAACTGCATATTTATTATTGTTGGAAAAATTAAACTCAAAAGTTTCATTGATGGTTACATTAGTTTAGGTCATTTGATCATTATTGAACAATTGCGATAAATTTAAAAATTGATTGAAAACATGCTGTGATTCAATTACCATAATTCAAGAATAAGACTAGATTAAAAACTAAAATTAAAACCAGAAACTACAAAATACTACAAAAAATCTTACTTTTAGTCACAACAAAATTTGTAACTAAAGATAAAAAAGTTATGGTTAATTATAAATTATCATTGTGTTGTGACTAAAAGATTCGTGGCTAAAAGTATTAGTCACAAAAATTACAACTTGTAAATGTGTTTTTAGTCACAATATTTGTTGTAACTAAAACTATAAATTAGTGACAACTTGTAACTAAATACTACGTTAAGTAACTTTTTGTTATGACTAAAAGTTACATTTAGTCACAAAAAATTTATGTTGTGATTAAAAGGTTATCACTAAAAGTATTAATTTTTTGTAGTGAAAAAGCAATTGGACAGAATTCAATGCACCAAGAACTTGAGAGAAAACTTAGCTTTGTTGATTATGCAATGTGTACAAGGAAGTGGTAGCTAGAGAGAGAGGTTGTTAATAAGCACAAGACAATGGAGTTTGACTCCTTACAAAACCTCACCAATGGGAATAGCTTGATAAGAAACACAATCTTTCCTTAACAACCCTTCTTCTCTCTCTCTCAATTCAGTAATTACATAAAAATAGGACTCAAAAAGCATTGTCTCTAGGATATAAACTAATCTAGTCTATCCTAAAGAACTTTGTGCCATGACACTAACGAACTAAACTAACTAATCTAGCTAGCTTGTTAACTTAACTAACAAAACTGTTAGTGTACTTAGTGAAACTTCTCTAACTAACTGGTTTTATAACACAAGTCATAACAAAATAATTAATAAATTAGTGGCCTCTAACCTAGTTCACTAGATTTTATATTATTTATTAATATATCTTGTTTTTTTTTATAAAAGATTAATATATTTTTCTTTTAGAAAAATATTCCATGAGAGGGTTGCGATAACAAAACTAAAAGTCACAATTACTTACATATATTTGTCGAAAAAATAAGATAGGACTAGGGTTGTATTGATAAAGTCAAAAATTCGCCTAACACACTTATTACCCTAAGGGGGCGTTTGGTACGAGGTGTTCAAAATAATTTGATTATAGGAAATATTATTAAGGAGAATATGATTATAGGGAAATGTGTAAACTGTGTTTGGCTGTGTAGGATAGTATGTAATCATATTCTTATTAATTAAATTACACTGTTTGATTGAGTACAGGAATCTTATATATTATTTTAAAAAAATAAAATAAAAATATGAGAAAATTAAATAAAGGTAACCAGGTACCCTTAGGAGCTGTTTGGAATGAGTTAATGCTAGCAAGGGAATAGTAATTAATGTAAAATATTACCTTGTTTGTTTGGAGGGTTTAGTCTTAGAATGTTATTCCCCCAAGTAATATAACTACCCTTGAGGAGGGTAACGTTGATACCTTAAAAAAAGGTAGGATTGAATTATTATCTTCCATTATCTTCATTTGAATAGCATTTTTGAATTGCCTTTTTGAATTAATAAATAAATTTTAATACTAATAATATTATCATTTATTATAATAAAATATTTTGATATATATATATTTAGTCTGTGAAATCGTTTTCTATTAATTGAGTTATTTTTGTATTATTAGCAATACCATATATATATATTATATATTAATTTTATGCGGATTGGTGTATATAAATGATAGTGAACAAAAATAAATAAAATAGTGATACAATATATAGAAATGTTCATTTTAATTAATAAAAAATATAATAAAATTTAATATTTACTAATTAATAAATATATTTCTTTAATAAATAATTATTTTATTTTTATATATAATTAACATTATATAGATATAATAAAAAAATATTTTTTATTTTAATTTTTTAAAATAATATATAATTTTTTTTTTTATATTTTTAATTTTTTAATTTAAAATTTTTTATGTTAAATTTTTTATATTTGCACATATAGTATAAAAGCCTATACAATTTGACAATTTGTGACTTCCTAAAATAATAAAGAGACTATTTTGCTTCTTCTTTGAGCTGCCTAAAAATTATGGACTTATTGTGCTCAAATTAATTAATGCACTTTATTATTTATATCATGCTTCTTCAATTATCTATGAGGTCCCCCAAATTCTTGTAAAATTTGTCCTCAAACTTTTTTAATGCAAATTAAATGGTCCCCCTAATTATAACTATGATTGCTTGAGACAAAACCCTAGAAGTTGTGTTGATTCTATGGCATAACTCACATATATAATTTGTAGGCATAAGATTTAGAATTAGAAGCACATGATCATAACTTAGAGAGAAGAAAATGATATATTAATACTTTGTAATTAATTTGCATTGGGTACGACCGTTTTTAATCATATAGCTATAAAAACAAACTAATTAGAAGCTATGATTAGAAAAACAAACATATTTAATCATAATTGGTATTATTATATTATATTTTTCAAACATTATAACGATCTTTTGTATTGAATTGACGTACTATTATTATGTAGTATGATTGATAGTACTTTCTTACACTAAACAAAGAAAAACGTGATAATTAGTGTGTCATGTGAGATAGATTACTTTGGGAGCGTTGATTAATGATCCATCTTATACCTAAAACAGAAATAATTGTTGACCGTTGGTAGTTGACAGTTAATTCGGTTAACTGTTAGTTTGTTACATTTTTTGTATTTTTTTTTCTTTTAGTTTAAGTTGTATAAATAGTGTGAGTCCTATTCTTTGTATTTTAAGATTAGTCTTGCACAAATTCTTATCTCTCTCTCTCTCTCTCTCTCTCTCTCTCTCTCTCTCTCTCTCTCTCTCTCTCTCTCTCAATAAAACAACACAATTAATTCAACTTGTTCTTGCTGGTTCTTTTAGTCATTGTTCTCGATGATTCATTATTGGTAATTAGCAGTTTGCTGGTTCATTGCTACAACATTCCTGCTATTGCTCTTGTTCATGTGCTATGGTCTTTGAGCACTCGATCTTGATTGTCTAGAGGTGAAGTTTGATCACAACAAGTGGTATCAGAGCAAGGTTTTAGCTCAATCAAGATTCAAATTCGAAGGGTCCAAGAATCATCAAGAAGATGGCTGCAGCAAGATTTGAGATTGACAAGTTCAATGGAACTAATGACTTCGGGTTATGGAGGATCAAGATGAAGGCATTGCTTGTCCAAAATGGAATTTCAAAAGCAATTGATGAAGAGAGTCTAAAGGAAATTGAAGATGAGAAGAAGAAGAAGGAGATCAAAACAAAGGCACATAGTGCCATTCTTCTCAGTTTAGTTGATGAATTCCTAAGAGAGGTGTTGAGTGAAGATAAGACTTTAGGTTTATGGAACAAACTCAGCTCCATATACATGAAGAAGTCCCTGACAAATAAGCTTTATTTGAAGAAGAGAATGTACACTCTCAGAATGGATGAATGGAAAGATTTGAGGAATCACATAGATGAATTCAACAAAATCACTCTTAATCTTAGCAACATTAGAGTGAAATTAGATGAAGAGGATCTGACAATTATACTGTTGAGTTTTTTGCCAAGATCCTATGAGCACTTTGTTGATACAATGCTCTATGACAAAGAAACTCTTACAATGTTTGAAGTTAAGGCTGCTTTGAATTCTAAGGAAATTAGAAGATCGAAAACAGAGGACAATCAAGGTGACAATGGAGAAGGTTTGTTTGCTGGAGGAAAGACACAAAAGAAAGATTTCAAGAACTAGAAAGGAGGCTACAAGGGAAACTAGAAACCAAAGTCAAAGGATGACTCAAGGGGAACTACACACAAGAAGTGTTTCTAATGTGAAAAGGAAGACCATTTTCGAGATGATTAATGCTTGACTCTGAAAGTGAAACTTAAGAGAGATAGTAAGAAGAACAAGGAGAAAGGAGAAGCTGGTGTTGTAGCTGTTGGCTATGAATCTGTAGATATGTTAGTGGCCTCAAATGCAAATTCTGGTCATGAATGGGTTCTTGATTCAAGATGCTCGTTTCATATGTGTCCAATCAAAGAACTGTACAATGATCATGAAGAAAGAAAGGAGGGAAACAATACTTCTTGGTATTAACAAAGCCTGTCAAATCCATGGAATCGGTTCAATTGTGCTCAAAATGCATGATGGAGTCAAGAGGAATATTCAGAATGTTATAAGTATGTACCAGACCTTAAAAACTTGTTATTTAATTGTGTACTGACTGAAATAGGTTGTAAGGTTGAAATTGATGATAAGTTTCTCAAGGTTTTAAAGAATTCTAAAATGGTTATTAAAGGAGAATTTTGAAATGGTCTTTATATCATGATTGGTGAAATAGTTACTGGTTGTGTTAATACTATTTCATCAAGCCATGATTATAAGTTTAATTAATTATCATTGTTGTTTCATTTAATACTTCATTTTATTGAAAGAATTAAATAAAGAAAAATAAATATGTTGAAACGTACGTAAAATTATTTATAATATAACTTTAAAACACACACTATAAATTAATTTAATTAAAATCACAGGATTTTTTGTAGATACACAAAATAATTAATCATGATTTTCTTTTAATTAAGAGAATCATGTATAGTGTGCCCATGGTTCTCTGCATGGGAGGAGTCTGTTCCTCAGCTCACTCCTCGGTGATCTCCTAAATTATTATTGAGCTGAAGGAATTTGAGATAGGATGTGCACCATCTGATCCCTTTTTTCAGTTATCAAAAAGAAAGAAAATCGTGTATATCTATAGGATTGATAATGAATTTTGAAATACGCTCTTTTGCTAAATTATCTTGAGAACTATGTCCATCTCCATGTTGATACATAAATAATCCCATTCTTGCAAAGTTTTTGGCATCATCAACCAATGATGAATTTCCATCTTCAATATTAAAAGTACTATTCATCTCCTTCCATGTTTCTCTTATTGAAAACTTAATGTATTCACGAGCTTCCTCTTTAGATACGTTATGGTCTTGCATGTAACATTGAATTGATTTAGGCGAGTCACCTCTTTCGAATTCCTCCTAATAATCATAAGAAAAAAAATATTATATAATGGTGTTACAATTAAATCATAATAGTAAAATATAGTACTATAATTAAATACAACTTTAAAATTAACTTTTAATTATATTTATTTTTTAAAAGTTCTCATCAATAGGTAATATTCATTAAAAAATGATCCATATATATAATATTAGCTTACAGATGATGTTGCTAGATCATTTGCCAAACGTACGATCATGGCAGATTGACGAATTATTGTGGGATAACCTTGTTGGAAGATTTCCAAAACCTCTTTAGTTATGGGATTTGCAAAAGAGAAATAAGCATGCACAAGAATAATTGGTGCTCCTACTGAAATCCAACCATTTTCAATGTATTCTTGAAATGTTGGTGTGTATCCATTATAGTACCATTTTGCCTCTTGTAGAAAAGATCTACACATATCAACCCACTGCAAATTTTGAATTTTATGTTAAATAATTAGATCAAATGCATAAATTTTTTTGGAATAAGTCAATCTCAAAAAATTAGTTATGAGATTAAGTTCTTTTTCTTAAAACCCTAAAACGTGATCTCTCTCCCTCCATGCACGTCGATCATGCTTTGGCTTTGTATTCTCACTCACTACAAAAAATCTTTTAGTCACAACAAAACTTGTGCCTAAAAGTAAAAAAAGTTATGACTTATATATAAATCATCATTCCTATGTTATCACTGAAATGTCCGTGGCTTATAAAGGTACAAAAATCACAATTTTTTGTGACTAAATGTGTTTTTAGTCACAATACTTATTGTGACTAAAACTAAATTAGTGTCAATGTTATATCTAAATACTATGTTTTAATGACAAATAACTTTTGGTTGCGATTAAAAGTCACATTTAGTCACAAAAATTTATGTTGTGACTAAAATATTTCACTAAAAGGATTTTTTTATTTATTTTTTATTTTCGTAGTGATTGATCTTCACGAAAAATTAGAATCGGGTAGGTTTTAGACAGGTCATCTAGAGGCATATGTTTTTGGTGGTCGATCTTGTGAGTTTCGACATGTATTGTTGTCTCCGTTGGGTTGATGTTCAAGGGCTTAATGGTTCTAACGCTATGCAGCTCGAGAAATATGAAGATTTTTCCTCTTAGGAGGGGATCAAAGACGGTGTCGTGCATGGTTCACGGATGCTAGAAGATTTTATTTTTACTATTGTAATCGACTTAGTAAGCTTATACTAATCATCTATTTAAGAAAATTTCTATTATTTTTTTTTAAAGAATTTTAGACCTATATAGTGGAATTATAATTTCCCCACTTTATTATACATTATAAGTTTATGGGCACATACCGTTTTCTTGAGGCATTCAATGTTGACAAAGTGTTTTTCTTTTAATACATCTAATGCCATTTCATTAATGGTATTGTGTAAAACAAGAAAAGGCATCTTCATATAATCTGGTAAGTCTTTTAGTAGTTTTACATCCCATCTACAATAAACAATTAATACAAGTTAAACTACAATTTAATATGAATAGAAATAAAAATAAATAAAATAAAATCATGCTTAAGGTTTAACTACCACTACAAAAAATTTTATTTTTAGTTACAACAAAAATTGTGACTAAAAGTGAAAAAATTGTGATTAATTATAAATTATTATTCCTATGTTGTGACTAAAATGTCCATGGCTAAATGTATTAGTCACAAAAATTACAATTTGTTGTAACTAAATGTATTTTTAGTCACAATATTTGTTGTACACTAAAAATTCATTTAGTCACAACAAATTGTAATTTTTTGTGACTAATACATTTAGGTACGGACCTTTTACTCACAATATAAGAATAATAATTTATAATTAGTCACAATTTTTTCACTTTTAGAAATTTTTTGTAGTGTTTGAAATTAAATAAAAAATAAATATACTTTAAACATATATTGATAAAATAAAGTAGATTTGAATTTTATTTATTAATTACATATTAATGAGAGTAATTTTAAAGTTTTTGACATAATTAATACACTAAATTATATTTACAAAATATACTAAACAATAACATTAACATTAATAGTCTTAAACAAACCAGATCATTTGTAATTGCGTGATTGATATTAATTACACATCGGCATGTAGATAGGCATGTACATAGTGTGTATGCTTTAAATGTGTCATAATCAGCAGAGTTTAAGATATTGATAAAAAAAAGGGCTAATTAGTAATTTTTCCTCCGAACTTTGATATGTACTAAATCGTGCTTCCTGAACTTTTATGACCGTTAAAAATTCCTCTCGAACTATTGAGATTGTTAAATTTAAGAATTTTTGTCTAATTTAATTCAATTTTACTGTTTTAGTGATTGTTTGTGTACTAAATCATGCTCCCCAGACTTTGATATATCTACCAAATCATGCCCCTCAAATTTTAATATGTACAAAATCATGTCCCTTGAACTTTCATCCATGTTAGAATTTTTTTACTAAAATTAAATTTAATAGTCTCAATAGTTCAAAGGAATTTTTAACGGCTAAAAAAGTTCAGAAGGCATGATTTGGTACATGTCAAAATTCGGGAGAAAAATTACTAATTAGCCAAAAAAAAAATACTAACCTCTCAACAACACGAGTGAAAAGCTCTAATTCTTCTAATGTTCCGTAAACATCATATATATCATCGATTATTGTAATCAGAACATATATTCTTGCAGATATTCTCCTAAAGTAGCTGAAATCTGGCTCAAATCTTAATCCAACATTCCATAAAAAACACCCCATCAACCTATCTCTCACAAAATTTAGTTTTTCTCCGAGTTTAGTATGACTCCACCATCTATATATAAGAAAACCGCTTGATTAGTTATCTCTAAATATCCTCCATGAAAAGAAAGCAAAATAAAAAACAACACAAACACACAAGAAAGGTTCCTAGCAATATCATGGCGACAAAAACGTAGACGTTATAAGTCAAACATAAATCCTCGATTGGGAACCACATAAATTATCGATTGCTAAAACCATTGGCTAGCGACGAGATTATGTTGTCACTAGAATTTTCTTTAGCTAGGGCGAAGATATTAATATTATCATCGCCATGAGCGCCCCTAACAATAAAACAAGATATACAACGAATAATTATGTCGTCACTAAACACACTATTTCCTATAAATTAAGAGTTATGGATCAAAGAAATACCTAGACAAATGTTTTAGATCGTCTTGATGCATTGATTGTACCATGTTGAAATCTAATTTTGCAAACTCAAGCAAAGTAGAATTCATATCTTGTCTTTTCTCGTATACATCGATAAACCACTTGGCCTCCGTTCTTGCAGTCCTCCAATGAAGTGGAAGCTCTAACGCATGTCTAATTACCACAATAATATTATTATGATCATCATCATCATCATCATCATCATCTAATTTGTTTTCCTTCATTATCATCAAGTAATTTTCGAGACACTTGGTTGTGAAAACCCTAGCTTCCTCCAATATGCTTTCACCATTTTTCTCATAGAATGAAACTTCATATAACGCCAATATTCCCATAATATCATCATCATTTATGATTGCTTTAAATTTTCCACTCATGTCTTTGAATATATTAAAAATTTCTGCAATAAAACAATATTAATGGAGTAATTAGCATATATTATAATCATTACACATCACTATAAAATTTGTGGCTAAAAAAATACATCATTATTCATATATATATGCTATCACACAAAAGTTTACGGCGTATATTAGTCTCAAACTCACAATTTATTGTGACTATAAACATTGCTAAAAAGTCAAACTTAGTTATAAAAAAAATATATTTTAACTAAATTAAATATTATCCTACTAAAAGATAGTTTTTTTTCCCTTTCAAAATGTATGTAAATATATATTATACGCATATATAAAAAAATACCTTGAGGTACTGCATAGCCATGTTGGCGTAGAAGCCTAAATTCGAGAGCAATGGCATATAAATTACAATTATGGTTAGTAATATTATTGTTAATATAAGTATTTGTGTATTTTTTCTTCAAAATAGTGTTTATTTCATTCTTAAAATGATAAGATATTCCAAGCCTTTGCAATGTATCGATTAGCTCGAGTAAGGCTAAAGAGTTAATTTCCATTCGAAGGAGCATCCTTTTCACTTCTTTCTTTAACTTATTTAATTGCCTTGTATAGGATTCTCCCTGCATATGCATAAAAATATATATTTAATAAGAAATCTATTATTAATCTTCTTTTTAGAAATTAGACCAAATATATATTTTGTATAATTTTAGAGAATTTATATTTAAAAAACATGTATATTAATGAAACGATGAATACAATTACAATTAATGATAATACTCAGATTAATTAATCTTAGGTAAGAGTAACACTTTCAACTCTACTAGGGTATATTTTTTATTTTTTGTATATAGAGAGATTGTAAAAATATATATATGGCGGTATATATTATAACTATATAACTAGTAATTATATGCATTTAGGTTGGATTCACTTTAATAGGATTTCATGTTAGAAACTCTAAGTACAAAAAATTAAAAATACTTGATAGTAAGGTAAATTCGCTATCGGTAGAGATAAAATTAGTAGTATTATATTTATATATATTACAAAATAAATCTGACCTTATATTGGGTTGAAAGAGATTGAATGTAATCGAAAGACCAAATCGGAGGTTCATAATTGGCCGATCTTCGAACAATAGAAGATTTAGTAGTAGAGCTAGGGCTACTATTATTGACCACAGTACATTGGATGGGGTAGCAAGTACTTGATTTTGATTTTGATTTTGATTTTGATTTTGAAATAGGACTAATAGATGTTTTTGGTGTGAAATATTTACAAATTAAGTGATTATTATTAGTACTAATGCAAGGTAGTGATGATGATATTAATGATGGACCAAATTGGTGAACAGCCATATAATGCATTTTTTTTTTAATTATATATATAATTTTTTGAGATGAAAATTTCTGCATTGTGCCTCTTGTATTTATATATGTTTGATATGATGGTGAATTAGGCAAGAACATTAATTAATTGAAACATTATTTTATAGTTTTAGGTCTTCGTACATATATACTTAATGTATCTTACGTAAATATATATATTTATAGAAGATAATAATAACAAATATATTAATAAAAAATAATGAGAATTAAATGTTAAATTACCAGTGGTGTCTAGCACTCTCATATGTGTCAATATCGCTAGTGGTCCAACTAAGTATCGAGTCCCATATAATTTAATATAATAGCTTTTAAGAAGTGTTTACCCCATATACTATTTTTTTAACTTTTTTTTTTCAAATTTCCCGCAGAATTACCCTATATATTATTTTTTTTTTTCAAATTTACGGTTCGGGTTTCTAAAGTTGTTGCAGCGCTAGTTGCAATAGGAGTTTCTATACGATTTTTTTGTTGCAAATTAGATTGCAGCGTTAGTTGCAATAGGGATTTCTATGTAGAATTCCGTAAAAATGTAAACAAAAAAAACTGTTTTGAAATGTAAAAATGAAAAAACCCCCAAAAAAAAATAATATACCCACTTACAAAATATATTATTGTATACAACTTATTAACAGCCACAACTTTCCTTATATATAATTTTGATAATACTATTCCCAACCTATAATTAATACAAACGTTACATTATGTTAAAAAAAAGATTGTGATTAGATATGTAACAATCAGTAGCTAAACTAAACATTTAGATACTAATTAATAATTATTTTTAAATAACAATTATTAGTTAACTAGATACTAATTATAAGTAGAATTTTTTCTTAAAAAATTAAATTAATACGGTTATCTTTTTTGAATACCAATTATTATAAAATTCCATATAATATCATAAAGTATCAAATTGCATATCATTTATAATAATAAAAAAATTTCATATCATAGGATAAGTGTTAATACCAAATTATATATATATAATATCAGTTATTATAATATAACACCAATAAGTAGTGAAATATAAGAGCATATATTATTGAATAAAATTAAATATATATATATTATAGAACTATACAACAAAAGTGTGTGTAATAATACTAATTAGGAAGAAAAAAATATACTTTGGTATACTATTGGGTAATTTTATGATTTTTCCAAGCTAAAAATAACAAATGATCACAAAAAAAAAAAAAATATTAAATATCAATTAGTAATCAAATTAATTACTAGTAATTATTTACGTTCAATAAATAAATTTTTTACACACTTTCTTTATCTAATAATAAAGAAGAAAATATTTATTATATTAATTTTATAAAAAAGAAAGTATATTCCAATTAAAATAACATGAGTATAATTAGGTAGAGAATAAATCATAAATATTTATTATTTATGTTATTTATTATGAAAATTTGGGTATATTAATAAACTTTGTACGACAAATAAGTAATTAGTTTCTTAATGGGAAATTTTCAAATATATACCCTTTTGTTATGCTTTTATTTATAATTTTGCTGCCTAAAATTTTTAATTACAAAAATATACTTGTAAAGTTTTAAAATTATAAAAATACATTTTGCTCAACAAAAAGTAAAAAAACAACTAAATAATAATGAAAAATCAACCTCACGATAATTATAAAATAATTAAAAATAACCAGAAAAACAACCACATGACAACTATAAAGAAACTATAAAACAACCAAAAAATATTTTATTATTTTTATTAAAGAAGTATTTTTGTAAATAAAAATTTTAAGAGTAAAAATAAAAAAAAATCCGAGTTGAAGTATTTTTATTTATAATTTTTTTTCAAATTTTTGTTCTATTATGTAAATTTTTCAAATAATTAATTTTAATTTAATTTATTATATAGTAGGTAGGTATATTAATTTTGATATACTTTGTTTATAGTTACAGATAAAAACATGTGTACTAAAAGACTGTCTTACAACAAGATTCCTTTTCAAAGGCAATTTTTAGGGGCAACATATGTCGCTCTTAAAGTTCATTTACTTAAAGAAGCTACCAACATCCTTGACCCCCTCTCCCATTATCTTTCTTCCCTTCTTCTTTTCATTTTCGTTGAGAAAATTTCCCTACTACTACTATACAAAAAAAATCAATGACTAAAAATAAGTGTTGCTATAGCTAAAAGGGAAAAAAAATATCTTGGAACCCATGTAAAGGGTAAAGCGTGTTACCCTTTAAAGGGAGTTATTTCCAAATAACCGCCTCTAAAGGGGTTGTGAACTTCTAAATGGGCTTCAGCCCACAAGAAAACCCTAACAAACCCCTATAAAGTCCAAACGAAAATCTAGCCGCCTCAACCACAAAAAACAAAAAAAACTGTCAAAACCCTAAAGTTCCTAAAGAAACACCATCGGCAACCACCAACCACTGCCAACCACCATGAAAGGTATTTTTTCTTTCTTATTTCCTCTCCCTTTCTATGTGTTTCTTAGCCCAACAACCGACCCTAGCACCAACAACGCCTTAACCACAAAGATCCCACCACCATCGGCAAAAAAACTCTCTGTCTCTCTCTAGCACCGATGACACAACCCCGACAGCCCAACCACCACCAAAGGTTCCATCTCTTTTTTTCATTCTGCGATGTTTTTCTTTTTGTATTTTCTCTTACCATTTTATTTTGGCTGTTTGCAAGGGGTTCTCGTGGCTAACTCAGATTTATGGTGCATCTTTTTTAAGAAAAAAAAGTTATTTTATATTTAGATATATGATTTCTTGGTTAAATCAGGCTCTCTCTCTCTCTCTCTCTCTCTCTCTCTCTCTCTCTCTCTCTCTCTCTCTCTCTCTCTCTCTCTCTCTCTCTATTTATCATTCTCCGTTGTCGAACTGTCATTAAAATAGAAAATATGAAAAAAAAAAATTAAGGTGGCAGTTATTTGCAAATAACCCCTTATAAAGGGACAGAGGTGATTATTTCCAAATAACTGCCACTATAGGATTTTTTTTAGAGGTATTTGTTTTTTACCCCTTTAGCGACTCCTAGAACCTACGGTTGTGAATTTCGCCAAAATCACATCTAAAGGGCTGAAAAACCCACATTTAAAAAGACCTATTTGCAGTAGTCTCTCTCTCTCTCTCACACACACACACACTTTTTTAATAATAATAAAAGAAGTCCCTAGTGTTGGAATTATTTTACCAGGATCTTAGATTTACTAACAAGTATGTTATTTAATATCCTAAATATGAACTTCTAAAACGATATGAAATAAACACATATAAAGTATAAGAAACCTTACAGTGATTGCAGCGGAACATAATGTCTCCTTCCGCTTAGATCTCTAACCCTTGTATCATTTATGTAGCAGAGTATCATCAAGATCTGAGCCCGAATGTCCTTCTCTTGAATCTGGAATCTTCACAGCCTTACACACTATGATTGAGATACCACTTGATGTGTGTGGGCACTCACTCTTTCACTATAGGCACTGTAAAGACCGCATGTAACACCCTAACTAGCATAGGCGTATTACGTGATTTTTAAACATACTGTGCAACTCGTTGCTATTCATCGAGGTTTATGGAAAACGTGATTAATTAAAATTTTTGCTTTTTAATTAAACTTGTAAAATATTTATACAAAAGACTCGGGATCCCGATTACAAAACCATTTACAAAAGTTAACTGTTTATACAAAATATATGTCGCCTAGCGACTAATTACAAAAATAGCCTCGCTGTCCCGATGATCGTACGCTCCAGGCCTAACCGCCCCGACATGTACAATCTTCACCGGCTCGCTCACGGTCCATCAGCTCTAGCCTTGCCCTTACCTACACATAAACATAGCACTGTGAGTCGACAGACTCAGTAAGAAAAGCATAATAATACTCATACATAAATCCCGGTCATGGTCAGACGCCCATACCCCTGACCATAACCCTAACTGCCGTGTCCAACATGATACTGAGTCCCCCTAACTGCCGTGTCCAACACGGTACTGAGTTCTAAACGTTCATAGGGACGGTACTATTGACAAGTAACAACCTAATCGGTCGAACCGGTCATACTCTGGCTGCTGGTCATACTCCAGCCTGTATCGACGTGTTACAGTATCAGCCTAATCGGTCGAACCGGTCATACTCCGGCTGCTGGTCATACTCCAGCCTGTACCGACGTGATACGTCAAATAGTACGGAACCACCAACCTAAGTATCAGCCTAATCGGTCGAACCGGTCATACTCCGGCTGCTGGTCATACTCCAGCCTGTACCGACGTGATACAGTGTCAGCCTAATCGGTCGAACCGGTCATACTCCGGCTGCTGGTCATACTCCAGCCTGTACCGACGTGACACAGTTGGATGGTTCGAAGCCAACATACATATCTAATGTAATCTAACAGGCTTCCTACATGCACGCTAAACATGTAATCTACATATGCATACTGTTATACTAATCTTACCTGGATTTCGAATTCAGGTGTGCCGGTCAACCTGACTGGAACTATCTGCGCGGCGGATTACAGGCTCCTAAACCATAAAAATCACAACACTATAAGTGATACGCTAAATCACTTCCCGGGGACTTAAACTAGGAACTAAAAGTTTCCCTATCGATAAAAAGCATGGCAATACCCCAAATAACATAAAAACGAGGAAAACTAGGGTTTCTGAAATTTCCCCCAACCGGTTTGCTAACCGAATTCCGGTTAGGGAATTTTCAAAACCCATCCGGAATTCCGAATGCACAACCGGAATTAGGTTCCTCAGCGTAAATCAAAATTTCACAACTCATTCAAATCAACTCCAAATCACACAAAACCTTCCAGACCTGTTCTATATATCCCCTAGAACATTTCTAAAGCAACAAAACCAAGCTTTAAGCACAGAAACACATTTCACCATTGGAGGTTCAAGATTGAGTTCAAAAACTCAAAACTTAACTAAACCTCCAAACCACCACTAAAACATGCATAAATCAACATATTCCAACGTCATTTAACACCAGAAAACCCTACCTAACCATAACAGCAACCCTAGCAACGAAAATCAAGAATTTGCTTTGAAAACCAAACTTTAGAGCTAAAAATCACACAACTTAAACAAGATAGCAAGCATGCATTAAAACCTAGTTAATCCATTCATTTTAGACATAATTAAGCTTCTGAAAACATAATCAAAACTTAGAAACACTACAGCCACAAAACTCAAAGCATGCAATGATCATACATTCACCAAAACTTCAAGAACTTAAAGAAAAGCTTAAGGGAAACATACCAACAACTTGATAATACCAAATCTGAACAAAGTGAGCTTGAAATCCAAGAAAAATGGCAAGAATCCTTGCTGCACAAGGAGGCCGAAAGAGGGAGGAAAAGAGAGAGAGAGTTTTCCTTTGAAAATTTTGTAATTTTTTTCTAAGTTTTGAAAAAAATGAGAGAAATGCCACCTAACCCACTTATTTCAGCCAAAACTTAAAAGAATAAAACACATATTACTCAATTATTAAGCCACAAAAAGACAAACTAACAATGGGGCAAAATGACCATTTTGCCCCTTCACACTAAAATCACATAAATAACACTAAAGGGGTATTTTGGGAAATTCTAAATTCCCGGCCATTCCCGACATTCCCAATGTCTAATAAACCGTCCCAAACTACTAACATACTAAGTTGTGATTTTACTGAGCCAAACACCGAGTTCCATGTTACCGGGCACCGGAAATGCAAAATTATGAAAACTACTGAATGACATAAAATGCATCTCAGAATTCAATAATAACAGTATAATTAATTATTTAAATAGCTATAAATAATTTCATAATTAAACATGATTAACTGCTAATTTCCAAATTAAACTAAGCGGTCTTTACACCGCATATGATTAATACCTTGGATTATTAAATAATTAGGGTTTATATATCAGATTTTGTTATTATTAATAAAAATACATATTATGGGAATTTATTTGAGTTCGTATATGTTTATTATGCTATTCATTTAAAATTTTCATTTTCTGTGTTTGTGCTCGGGAGCTGTGGAAAGCGACGTTGGGTCTTTAGAGAGTCGCATTTTATATGTTAGAGAATGTTAATATCGGGGTGTTATAGTTAGACTTTGGTAGTGTCAAGAATTTAGCGGGATTTGGGAATAACCAAATTACTCTTGGCTTTCTTTTAACATTTGACTTTTTGACTAGGCTTGAATTGGTATTAAAATAGTTAGTAAAGTCTTTTGTCTTTTATGGGATTATACATATATATCAAATAATCTGATTTCTTTCATCTATTTTAAAATAAAAACAAAAAGAAAAGGAAATGAAAACCTAGAAAACTCTACTCATTTCACCATCAAGCTTTTCCTCTCTCTCTCTCCTTCGACCAACTAAGAGAACTAGTCAAGGAATTCTTTGTACTCAATCAAATTCTGAAGTTTTAGGAGGGTTTGAAGTTAAATTAAGGTATGGAGTTTTGCTCTTTTCTTCTTAAGGTTTTCCTAGCTTAAAGTTGATTATTTTTGCATAGTATTGGGGATTGTGTGGCTGTTTGCTTTGGGATTGTTTGAATCTGTTTTCTGGTGTTAGATGGATGTTTTTATTGCTGAATTAAGCTTAGTGAAGTGAGTGTTTTAAGGTTTGGGTTAAGGTGGAGCTTATGAGCTCAAGTTGGAGCTTTAATGGTATTTTTATTTGTGGAATGGCTGGCTGGGTTTTATTTCTTGTTTTGGGTTTATTGGAGTGTGAATAGGTATTCTTGAAAGTTTTGGAAGGTTTCGGGTCATATTAAGTTAAGGGGCTCGATTTTTGGTTCCCAGCACAGGTTCTGGGGGACCATTTGGAACCGGTCGATCGGTTGGTACCCAGGAACCGGGCTTCCGGTTGGGAACCGGTCTGCCGGTTGGGGCTTTTTCCCAAACCCTAGTTTTTCCCGTTTTTGTGTAATTTAGGGTTTTAGCATCCTAGTTATCGATAGGTTATCCTTGATTTCAATTTTAAATCCCCGATAAGTGTTTTAGCGTGTCTCTCATCGAATTCTGAATATTATGGTTTAGGGCCCTGTAAAGCGTCGAGCTGTGTTTCCACTCAGGCTGACCGGCACACTTGAGCACGGAACGAGGTAAGAATAGCATAGAACATATTATATAAGCATGTTGTATTTATGGTTGTATACGTTTTGGGTGATATCATAGCGGCACAACTATTATGTCAGTTCGGCAGTACATGCATTGTACTGGTTTAGAGTGATATTCACCCCAGAGGGTATTAATTGGCGCTATCATAGCGGCACAATCATTGTGTCGGTTCGGCAGCACGGGCACAGTACTGGTTAAGAGTGATATCATGGCCAATTATACGCTTGGGTGCTATTGATGCTATCATAGCGGTACGAACATAGTACTGGTCAGTGCAATCATAGCACTGGTAGTGGGTGATATCATGGTCAATAGTACCAACCTTTAAGAACGTTCTTATCCACTTGGTGAGCTTAATTATTGAGCTCAGGGCGGCTTAATCACAAAGCCGGCATCGCATTACTTATATATATGTTTTGCATATCTTACTGAGTATGTTGACTCATCAGTTTGCTACCTTGTGTAGGTAAGGGAAAGGCAAAGCTGGAGGAACAGTGAGATGGAGCTCGGCAGTAATTGTACATATCGCGGCAGTGCAACCTGGAGGGTTTCGGTCTTTTATTATTTTGAGTCTATATTTTGAAGTTGCATGTTCGCGAGTTTTAAAATTAAAATATTATTTGTACATATTAGTAAAATACTTTTAAATTGTATTTTGATATTCGGGATCCCGACCCATATAAGTATAGAGTTATAATAAAATTAAGTTAACTTTTGGATTTGAAAATGTTTAAATACGGGCGTTACAGGCACGGTTTAGAAGAGAGGAAGAGAGAGAGAAGGTGGTTTCGGCTAGGGTAGGAAGTGGAGGCTCAAATTTATCAGAAGGAATGAGATGCATCATCTTTTTCTTGAAGCCATCACTATACCTATTTATAGGAAACGACCTAGGGTTAGGTTAGATTTATTTGGCATTAAAATAATGAAAAAATAAATGGTAAATATGCTCTTTAAGTGGCCGGCCATGATGTGGATAATGGGCCCCACTTTGCAATTTTGCCATTTGTCATTTTTTCATCTCATTTTTTCAAAAACGCCAATTTTCTAATTTAACCATTTAAATGCCAATTCTAATTATTTAATAACTTAAAACTAATTATTAAATAATATTGTCATTTAATATATTTAATAATTAGACTAATCAAAGTCTCTTAATTAACAAACAAACTCTAGAAACTCTTTCTTCACAATTAAGCCCTTGCTTAGTGAAAAATTCATAAACTAGACATAGTCTAATTTTAGAATTATAATTGATTAATCAAAATCAATTAACTGAGTCTTACAAGTAGTATTGTCTTAACTAGTATGGGGACCATGGGCCTATATATCTGAGCTTCCAATAACCAGACTCAAAATTTACCAAGTAAATTCACTTACTTATTAATTCCTTGTTGCATCCACTCATAGAACTTGGAATTGCACTCTCAGTTATAGATACACTATTAGTTATCCATTGTTATAATCCTAATAATCAATGATCCTTTATAGATGATCTACATTGGATAGGGATTAAATTACCGTTACACCCTTCAATGTATTTTATCCTTAAAACACTTAGCCACCTATAAACAATATTTCAGTGAACTAAACATAGTAACTCAAATGAGTACTCAACCATTTTCTCTCTATTTAGCCAAGCTCGAAGGAAATCATCATTTCACTTCTATGTCTAGAAAGAAGCTATAGATTCCATATCTATGTTTGCGCTCCCACTCAATTGCACTACCATGTTCCCGAAATGTATGTATCACCCTGACCAAAAAGTAGGCTTAACTAACAAATCAAAGAACATGTATAATATACTCTTGAGATCGAACCTAACCATGTCAGGATTAAGATCATTTGATCTAGGATCAACTAGGTGATATTGAATTGAATAGATATTACGGTAAGTTTATCATATCTGATTCAAAGTTCAATATCGGTCCCTTCCGATGCATACTCTATGCATCCAACCAAAGCTTTACTTTAACCAATACCCTGGAAAGGACATAGCACTTATCCAAGGTGCAAGTGAACTATGTTGTAGATTATCATATCAGTTAAACCCTGTGTACTGATAAATCTAAGAATATATATTTAATCACATAATCTTGATTACTTTTCACTGTGCTGACGACACAATAAACAAGAATATAAATGTTATAAGGATTTGGATGAATTTATAAATCAAATAAACAAATAAATGATAACATGAACCAAATGACACACAAAGTGATGAAAATACTTATGTTTCTTTATTGATATTTAAAAGATAGAGATTACATTGAAATTGAAATAGAGTTTTATTTAGGGAATAAAACCCAACACCTAGTTGCTTACCCATGCCCTGATTGGCGTCCCATAGTCGTCCCCTAACCCGTGGTTGTCCTTCCTACCACCAGTTCCTTTATCTCTCTCCTCACAGCCACAATATCTATCTCGATGCCTAGAAATTTTGCTGGACATGCGCACCCCCGACAACGTGGTTTGAGCCACACCATCGCCGACTGACTGTCAGATAGGGGTGTTCATAAAATACCTAATCTAATCTAATCCGCACGATTCAGTCCAATTCAATTCGCACGATCCAATCTATTCCAATCTGCAAAGTGCAGATTAAATTGGATTGAAAAATCTAAAATCCACGCTTGTGCGAATCAAATGTGTATTTACATACAAAAGTAACCAATCTAGTTGCTAATATATCAAATGCATATATTTATATATATAAGATAAATATAATCTAAAACATACTAAATTTTTCATTCTACATACAATTTTTATTTCTCCTTCCTGCAATTTGTTATTTTTTTATTTGTTTATTTAATTTATTATTGGAGACATTGAATAATAATAACTTGTTTTATTTTGTTGTATATGCTATGTGAAAATAATTTATATTTTAATAATAATTAAATAATCTAATATTAAAAAGTAACTATCAGAATTGTCAGATGAAGAGGATGAACGAGTTGCAGACAAGCTAGGGAGAAGGATGTCTGAATCGCATTCTGGTCTTCACGATGTGTTTCAACCTCCACAAGTGAAGTTTCATGCTTACGCAGACTCAGACTGGGTAGCTTGTCCTAATATGAAAAGATCTACAATAAGTTTCTGTATCTTCATTGACACCTCTATCATCTCATGGAAGAGCAAGAAACTACACACTATTTCAAGATCTTCTGTAGAGGCAGAATACAGAGCATGACTAACACTACTTGTGAAATTGTTTGCCTTCTTTCCATTCTTAAAGAACCGAAGGTTGAGCATGAAGGGCCTGCATTGCTATATTGTGACAAAAAATCTGCTCAACTTATAGCTGCAAATCTAGATTTCCATGAAAGAACTAAACATGCACTTTAAAATAGACTGTCATTTGGTAAGAGAAAATGTGCAACAAGGTCTTATCAAAATAGTTCATGTTTCTACAAGAGATAGCTGATATCGTAACTAAGTCACTTTTTCCTAACCAATTTAATACCTTCAAAGACAAGATGGGTTTGAAAGATATCTATACTCCATCTTGAGGGGAGTATCAAAGTTAGCTTGGTATTTTTTTTTACGAAAAAGTTCTTTAGATTTATTGGAGAGAACTATTATTTCTTTTTTTTCAATGCAAATTTGACATTGAGAAGTTAGTTGGTTAGGAAGATAGTTAGGGTGTTGGTTAGTGTAGTGAGTTGTCCAAGTTGTTTAGAGAATAAGTTTGTTAGTTCTTGTAATAATTCTCAACTACTATAATTAAGTAGCTGAATTTGCTAGAAAAATTAATAATAAACCTAAAATCAATTTGTATATAATATAGAACACAATAACAACATATAATAATTAGGTATATGCGTACCTGATTGATCCATAGTAATTGTTACAATTTGATAGTGCAATACTATCAACTAAATTTTCCTCCCTAGATCTCTAAATCAGAAGCAGTTTATTTATTTGATTATCAAAAGTTTAAAATTTTAATGAGACAATATGTATTTATAGAGTTAAGGAGGGGACTTAGCTACATAACTCTAGTTGAACTGGGTCTGCTCATCAAAGGCTTCAGTAACTAGAAAAGCCCACACTTCTGCTTCACCTAGACTTTACACACAGATACTAAGTCCATTAACTATTGATCACCAACAAGAACTATCCAATCAAACTAAGTTTTAATAAAACCAATAAAATTTAATGTAAGCCCAAATAAAAAGTCTAACAAAATTCTCATTTGTAACAATTTGTGAATCACTTGGAGGGAAGCTACTAGCCAAGCAACAAAAGAGCTTACTCCTCCAAAATCTGTTTGGCACCCAATAGGGTTGTGAGTGGTTAAGATCCAAGAAGTTATATAATATAATATCCCTAAAGAATTGGTCTACTACAACAAATTCCTACAATTTCGAGATTTAATTGATTCATTTGTTAACGCACTAAAGTCTGAGTCTGATTCCCTCATATTTTCCCTATAAATAACAAATATATATTTCATAGAGTTAAGATATTTATGTTCAAAAAGATAATAATTTTCTTGTACTTTTCTTCGAAATTCCATATAAATATAAATAAATTATGTTGCGTATCACTCCCTCTCTTATCTCTTTTCATCAAAATTACATATTGTTTTATTTCATTATTTATAATTTATAATTAACATAAGTACATTGCATAGCTCAATACTATTGTAGATATGTGTATACTGTAGACTAACAAAAGTCATCATAACCTGAGTTCTCAAACTCTTTATCATGATCACTTTGAATTCGAACAATTTTCTCAATATTACATCATTTTTCAACTCTTAATCTCAAACAAAGAGTTTTAAAAGCATCAAAGTGTTAGACTTTTCTCTTAAAAAATCTACCTAAGTGAAACAAGAGAAATCATCAACACACACAAAAATATATCGCTTACCATTCAGACTTTCAACTTGAAGTGGACCCATAAGATCTGTGCATGTGAATCAACTCCAATACTTTGGAGGTATTGATATTAGACACACGTTTGAGAGTGATTTTTAATTGTTTACCAAGTTGACAGGGTTCACACTTACTAACACTTTCTTTACCAAGCTTGGGTAGACCTCGAACAATACCTGCATTTGACAATTTTTTTAGATTTTTATAATTAATATGTACAAGTTTAGCATGCCATAAATCGGTGGTGTTGTTGATGGCTGAATGACAAGTGAACACAGGAGTTAGAGTATAACAATTATCAGTGTATCAAAATCCTTGCAAAATACATTAATTATCATCAATAAGTACATAACAATGATCACTGCCAAATGAGACAGTATACCCTTGGTCACAAATTTTACTAATGCTAAGTAAATTAGTCCTTAGTCCTTCAACTAATATCACATTTTTTAATCTAGGCAACTCTTCAAAGTTGAGAGTTCCCATACCAACAACTTTTCCAGCTAGCCCATTGCCAAAAGTGACTTCCCCACACTGCATATGTCAAATGTTGATCAAAAAATCTTTGTCACCTGTCATATGTCTAGAACAACCACTATCAAAATACAACATTTGAGATGCAACACTTTTATTAGAAAAATCAGCTAGACACTTTTTCTTAATCCATTTTTGTTTCATACCTTTATGTTTCTTTTGAGATTTTTCCAAATTACCGAAATAATTTGTTTTAAACATATTTTGCATAGTGAAACATTTAGGTCTGATATGTCATTTTCTACCACAAAAATGACAAGTAGGAATGAATCATTTTGCATAGTGAAATATTTAGGTCTGATATGTCCTTTTCTACCACAAAAAGGACAAGTAGGAATGAATCTTTTTACCTCAGATCTTACTCTTTTTTCAAATCATGGAGATTTTGCATAAACAAAAACAACTTCTGGAACGACAGATTTTGAATCTGTTGCAGCAGACTTTAAATTTGTAGCATCAAGAAAATTTGTTGGAACACTAGATTTTACAAATTTTGTGATTCCAGAATAAACCATACCATTTGATCTAATGCCAGCAAAACCTCTTTGACCTGCATTCTGAGCTTTTTCAAAAATAGAAGATCAGGGATTAAGCATTTGGATATTTGTCTTAATATTTTTAAGTTCCTTCTTTAAAAGAGTAATTTTTTTTACCTTTAACACAAAAATCTGTCTCATAATCTTTTATTTTTAACTCAAAAGTTTCAATTTGATGAGACAGTTTTTTATTCATTTTAATCAACATTCTATTTTCAGAAGTAACTTGAATCCCCTTTTCATATATACATGACTTTGTATGATTCAGCAAAATATTCTTCACAGATTTCAGAATCATCAGAATCAGATTCTTCTTGTTCAGTGGTATTATTTAAACATACCAGTCTGGCTTTCACCTGTGAATCACACAACACGTTAGTCATAACAAAAGTTAGAGCAACATTCTCAGAATTTTCTTCATCACTCCACGTGACATTGAAACTTTTCTTATTCTTTTTCAAAGTGTTTGCACACTCAGATTGAATAAGCCTAAATCCTTCACATTCCTTGCACTGAATTCCCTTTTTGTTAGACATAGAAGGTTTAAAAGAAGCATTTCCTTTTAAGAATTTCGAGTTATTCTTTTTATTACCCATCTTTTTCATATATTTTTGAACATTCTTGGTTAATAAAGCAATTTCATCATCACATTCACTATCAGAATTTTTATTATCAGCAACTTTTAAAGCAATACTTTTACCTTTATCAGCAATGGATTTGGGTTCGTCCTTTTGTTTGATTTGTTGATTCAATTCCAAAGTACGCAAGGAACCCATTAATTCTTCCACCTTCATTGTGCTAAACTCTTTAGCTTCCTCCATTGCGAAAAGTTTAGTATCGAACCTCTCTGGAGAACTCTAACAATTTTTTCTCACAAGAACAGAATCATCAAGCTTTTCACCAAGAGAAAAATATTCATTAGCTATATATATATCAGATAGCCTTTCATAGAATCCAGTTAGGGTTTCATTATCAGACATCCCAAGTTCATCAAATTTGGTTTCATAGAATTCAGTTAAGGTTTCATATTTATTATTGTTAGAAAAATTGGACTCAAAATAGTTTCATTGATAGTTACATTAGGTCATTTGATCATAATTGAACAGTTACGATTCAATCACCATAATTCAAAAATAAGACTAGATCAACAACTCAACAATTAAAACCAGAAACTATAAAAAGCAAGTGGACAGAATTCAATGCACCAAGAACTTGATAGAAAGCTTTATTGATTATGCAATCTGTACAACAAGAAAGTGGTAGAGAAAGAGAGGTTGTTAATAAGCACAAAGACAATAGAGTTTAACTCCTTATTACAAAACCTCCCCAATGGGAATCAATAATTGATGCCCTCCTTCTCTCTCTCAATTCATTATTAATTACAGAAAAATAAGATTAGTATTATCTCCAAGATAAGCTAATCTAGTCTATTATACTAAGTGATCCGAGAACTTTGTGCCATGACACTAACAGACTAAACTAACTAATCTAGGTTTGTAACTTAACTGACTAAACCATGTTAGTGTACTTAGTGAGACTTAATTGTCTAACTAACTGGTTTTACAATCACAAGTCATAACAAAATAATTAATAATTAAATTACTGGCCTCTAACCTTGTTCACTTGATTTTATGTTATTTATTAATATATCTTGTTTTCTTATAAAATATTATTTTTTTTTTTAAAAAAAAAAATATCTCATGAGAGGCTCACTATAACAAAACTAAAAATCTCAATTACTTACAAATATTTGTCGAAAAAAATAATGTAGGACTAGGGTTGTATTGATAAAGTAAAAAGTTCGCCGAACATGCTTATTATCTTAAGGGTACCTGGTTACCCTTATTTAATTTTATCATATTTTTAATTTTTTTTTTGAGAAAAAGTTATATTTTTACACATATAGTATAAAATCCTATAAAATTTGTAACTTCCTCAAATAATTAACTATTTTGCTTCTTCTTTGAGCTGCCTAAAAATTATGGACTTATTGTGCTGAAATTAATGCACTTTATTATTTATATTATGCTTCTTCAATTATCTATAAGGTCATCCCCCAAATTCTTGTAAAATTTGTCCTCAAACTTTTTTAATGCAAATTAAATGGTCCCCCTAATTACCTATGATTTCTTGAGACAAAACCCTAGAAATTGTGTTGATTCTATGGCATAACTCACATATATAATTTGTAGGCATAAAATTTACAATTAGAACCATGATAACTAGCTTAGAGAGAAGAAAATGATATATTAATACTTTGTAATTAATTTGCATTGGGTAACCGGTTTTAATCATATAGCTAACATTTTTATTAAAAACAAATTAATTAGAAGCTATGATTAGAAAAACAAACATATTTAATCATAATTGGTATTATTATATTATATTTTTCAAACATCATCACGATCATTTGTATTGAAGTGACGTACTAATACACTAAACAAAGAAAAACATGATAATTAGTGTGTGAGATAGATTACTTTGGGAGTGTTGATTAATGATCCATCTTATACCTAAAACGAAATAATTGTTGACAGTTAATTCGGGTAACTGTTAGTTTGTTACATTTTTTGTATTTTTTTTTCTTTTAGTTCAAGTTGTATAAATAGTGTGTGTCCTATTCTTTGTATTTTAAGATTAGCCTTGCCAAAATTCTTATCTCTCTCTCTCTCTCTCTCTCTCTCTCTCTCTCTCTCTCTCTCTCTCTCTCTCTCTCTCTCTCTCTCTCTCTCTCTCTCTCTCAATGTAATTACTCCACCTATCATTAAAACAACACAATTAATTCAACTTGTTCTTGCTGGTTCTTTTAGTCATTGTTCTCGATCATTACTAGTAATTAGCAGTTTTCTGGTTTCATTGCTATAACATTCCTGCTGTTGCTGTTGTTCATGTGCTATATATGGTCCTTGAGCACTCGATCTTGATTGTCTAGAGGTGAAGTTCGATCACAACAAGTGGTATCAGAGCAAGGTTTTAGCTCAATCAAGATTCAAATTCGAAGGGCCTAAGAATCATCAAGAAGATGGCTGCAGCAAGATTTGAGATTGACAAGTTCAATGGAACTAATGACTTCGGGTTATGGAGGATCAAGATGAAGGCATTGCTTGTCCAAAATGGAATTTCAAAAGCAATTGATGAAGAGAGTCTAAAGGAAATTGAAGATGAGAAGAAGAAGAAGGAGATCAAAACATGCATATAGTGCCATTCTTCTTAGTTTAGTTGATGAATTCCTAAGAGATGTGTTGAGTGAAGATAAGACTTTAGGTTTATGGAACAAACTCAGTTCCATATACATGAAGAAGTCCTTGTCAAAGACACAAAAGAAAGATTTCAAGAACTAGAAAGGAGGCTACAAGGGAAACCAGTTTCCAAAGTCAAAGGATGACTCAAGGGGAACTACACACAACAAGTGTTTCTAATGTGAAAAGGAAGACCATTTTCGAGATGAATGCTTGACTCTGAAAGTGAAACTTAAGAGAGATAGTAAGAAGAACAAGGAGAAAGGAGAAGCTGGTGTTGTAGCTGTTGGCTATGAATCTGTAGATGTGTTAGTGGCCTCAAATGCAAATTCTGGTCATGAATGGGTTCTTGATTCAAGATGCTCGTTTCATATGTGTCCAATCAAAGAACTATTCAATGATCCTGAAGAAAGAAAGGGGGGAAACAATACTTCTTGGTGATAACAAAGCATGTCAAATCCATGGAATCGGTTCAATTGTGCTCAAAATGTATGATGGAGTCAAGAGGAATATTCAGAATGTTAGGTATGTACCTGACCTTAAAAGAAACTTGTTATTTATTTGTGTACTGACTGAAATAGGTTGTAAGGTTGAAATTGATGATAAGTTTCTCAAGGTTTTAAAGAATTCTAAAATGGTTATTAAAGGAGAATTTTGAAATAGTCTTTATATCATGATTGGTGAAATACATTAATTTCATCAAGCCATGATTACAAGTTTAATTAATTATCATTGCTGTTTCATTTAATACTTCATTTTATTGAAAGAATAAGATAAAGAAAAATAAATATGTTGAAACGTACGTAAAATTATTTATAACATAACTTTAAAACACACACTATAAATTAATTTAATTAAAATCACAGGATTTTTTGTAGATACACAAAATAATTAATCATGATTTTCTTTTAATTAAGAGAATCATGTATAGTGTGCCCATGGTTCTCTGCATGGGAGGAGTCTGTTCCTCAGCTCACTCCTCGGTGATCTCCTAAATTATTATTGAGCTGAAGGAATTTGAGATAGGATGTGCACCATCTGATCCCTTTTTTCAGTTATCAAAAAGAAAGAAAATCGTGTATATCTATAGGATTGATAATGAATTTTGAAATACGATCTTTTGCTAAATTATCTTGAGAACTATGTCCATCTCCATGTTGATACATAAATAATCCCATTCTTGCAAAGTTTTTGGCATCATCAACCAATGATGAATTTCCATCTTCAATATTAAAAGTACTATTCATCTCCTTCCATGTTTCTCTTATTGAAAACTTAATGTATTCATGAGCTTCCTCTTTAGATACATTATGGTCTTGCATGTAACATTGAATTGATTTAGGCGAGTCACCTCTTTCGAATTCCTCCTAATAATCATAAGAAAAAAATAATATATAATGGTGTTACAGTTAAATCATAATAGTAAAATATAGTACTGTAATTAAATACAACTTTAAAATTAACATTTAATTATATTTATCTTTTAAAAGTTCTCATCGATAGGTAATATCTATTAAAAAATGATCCATATATATAATATTAGCTTACAGATGATGTTGCTAGATCATTTGCCAAACGTACGATCATGGCAGATTGATGAATTATTGTGGGATAACCTTGTTGGAAGATTTCCAAAACCTCTTTAGTTATGGGATTTGCAAAAGAGAAATAAGCATGCACAAGAATAATTGGTGCTCCTACTGAAATCCAACCATTTTCAATGTATTCTTGAAATGTTGGTGTGTATCCATTATAGTACCATTTTGCCTCTTGTAGAAAAGATCTACACATATCAACCCACTGCAAATTTTGAATTTTATGTTAAATAATTAGATCAAATGCATAATTTTTTTTGGAATAAGTCAATCTCAAAAAATTATTTATGAGATTAAGTTCTTTTTCTTAAAACCCTAAAACGTGATCTCTCTCCCTCCATGCACGTCGATCATGCTTTGGCTTTGTATTCTCACTCACTACAAAAAATCTTACTAAAGCTAAATTTATGGGCACAAAAATCATCATTCCTATGTTATCACTGAAATGTCCGTGGCTTATAAAGGTACAAAAATCACAATTTTTTGTGACTAAATGTGTTTTAGTCACAATATTTATTGTAACTAAAACTAAATTAGTGTCAACGTTATATCAAAATACTATGTTTTAATGACAAATAACTTTTAGTTGTGATTAAAAGTCACATTTAGTCACAAAAATTTATGTTGTGACTAAAATGTTTCACTAAAAGGATTTTTTTTTTTTTAATTTTCGTAGTGGCTGATCTTCACGAAAAATTGGAATCGGGTAGGTTAGAGAGGTGATCTAGAGGCATATCTTTTTGGTTGTCGATCTTGTGAGTTTCGACATGTATTGGGAGGTGTTGTCTCCGTTGGGTTGATGTTCAAGGGCTTAATGGTTCTAACGCTATGCAGCTCGAGAAATATGAAGATTTTCCTCTTAGGCGAGGATCAGAGAGGGTGTCGTGCATGGTTCACGGATGCTAGAAGATTTTATTTTTACTATTGTAATCGACTTAGTAAGCCTATACTAATCATCTATTTAAGAAAATTTCTATTATTTTTTTTAAAGAATTTTAGACCTATATAGTGGAATTATAATTTATTATAAGTTTATGGGCACATACCGTTTTCTTGAGGCATTCAATGTTGACAAAGTGTTTTTCTTTTAATACATCTAATGCCATTTCATTAATGGTATTGTGTAAAACAAGAAAAGGCATCTTCATATAATCTGGTAAGTCTTTTAGTAGTTTTACATCCCATCTACAATAAACAATTAGTACATATGTTAAACTACAATTAATATCAATAGAAATAAAAATGAATAAAATAAAATCATGCTTAAGGTTTTGAAATTAAATAAAAAATAAATATGCTTTAAACATATATTGATAAAATAAAGTAGATTTGAATTTTATTTATTAATTACATATTAGTGAGAGTAATTTTAAAGTTTTTGACATAATTAATAAACTAAATTATTTACAAAATATACTAAACAATAACATTAACATTAATAGTCTTAAAGAAACCAGATCATTTATAATTGCGTGATTGATATTAATTACACATCGGCATGTAGATAGTGTTTGCAATTTAAATGTGTCATAATCACAAGAATTTAAGATATTGATAAAAAAAAAAAGCTTAATTAGTAATTTTTCTCCTGAATTTTGACATGTACCAAATCGTGTCTCCTAAACTTTTTTAACCGTTAGAAAATCCCCCCGAACTATTGAGATTGTTAAATTTAAGGACTTTTGTCTAATTTCATTCAATTTTACTGTTTTAGTGATTGTTTATATACTAAAACATGCTCCCCAGACTTTGATATCTACCAAATCATGCCCCTTAAATTTTAATATGTAGTAAATCATGTCCCTTGAACTTTCATCCATGTTAGAATTTTTTTTACTAAAACTAAACAAAAGTCCTTAAATTTAATAATCTTAATATAGTTCAGGGGGAATTTTTAACGGCCAAAAAAGTTCAGGGGGCATGATTTGGTACATATCAAAGTTCAGGGGAAAATTACTAATTAGCCAAAAAAAAAAATACTAACCTCTCAACAACACGAGTGAAAAGCTCTAATTCTTCTAATGTTCCGTAAACATCATATATATCATCGATTATTGTAATCAGAACATATATTCTTGCAGATATTCTCCTAAAGTAGCTGAAATCTGGCTCAAATCTTAATCCAACATTCCATAAAAAACACCCCATCAACCTATCTCTCACAAAATTCAGTTTTTCTCCGAGTTTAGTATGACTCCACCACCTATACATATAATTATATATGTATATATATATGAAAGAAAACTGCTTGATTAGTTATCTCAAAATATCCTCCATGAAAAGAAAGCAAAATATAAAACAACACAAACACACAAGAAAGGTTTCTAGTAATTAACTAGCGAGCATACATATCATGGCGACAAAAATGTTGACGTTATAAGTTAAACAAATTCTCGATTGAGAACCACATAAATTATTGATTGCTAAAACTATCAGCTAGTGACGAGAGTATGTCTTTCGTCACTAGAATTTGTTTTAGCCAAGGCGAAGATATTATCATCGCCAGGAGCACCCCTTAACAATAAAACATGATATACAACGAATAATTATGTCGTCACTAAACACACTATTTCTTATAAAGAGTTATGGATCAAATAAGAAATACCTAGACAAATGTTTTAGATCGTCTTGATGCATTGATTGTACCATGTTGAAATCTAGTTTTGCAAACTCAAGCAAAGTAGAATTCATATCTTGTCTTTTCTCGTATACATCGATAAACCACTTGGCCTCCGTTCTTGCAGTCCTCCAATGAAGTGGAAGCTCTAACGCATGTCTAATTACTACGATAATATTATTACGATCATCATCATCATCATCTAATTTGTTTTCCTCCGTTATCATCAAGTAATTTTCGAGACACTTGGTTGTGAAAACCCTAGCTTCCTCCAATATGCTTTCACCATTTTTCTCATAGAATGAAGCTTCATATAACGCCAATATTCCCATAATATCATCATCATTTATGATTGCTTTAAATTTTCCACTCATGTCTTTGAATATATTAAAAATTTCTGCAATCACACAAAAGTTTACGGCGTATATTAGTCTCAAACTCACAATTTATTGTGACTATAAACATTGCTAAAAAGTCAAACTTAGTTATAAAAAAAAATATATTTTAACTAAATTAAATATTATCCTACTAAAAGATAGTTTTTTTCCCTTTCAAAATGTATGTAAATATATATTATAGGCATATATAAAAAAAAATACCTTGAGGAACTGCATAGCCATGTTGGTGTAGAAGCCTAAATTCGAGAGCAATGGGGTATAAATTATAATTATGGTTAGTAATATTATTGTTAATATAAGTATTTGTGTATTTTTTCTTCAAAATAGTGTTTATTTCATTCTTAAAATGATAAGATATTCCAAGCCTTTGCAATGTATCGATTAGCTCGAGTAGGGCTAAAGAGTTAATTTCCATTCGAAGGAGCATCCTTTTAACTTCTTTCTTTAACTTATTTAATTGCCTTGTATAGGATTCTCCCTGCATATGCATAAAAATATATATACGTATTAATTTAATAATGCATGATATAGGAAATCTATTATTAATCTTCTTTTTCGAAATTAGACCAAATATATATTTTGTATAATTTTAGAGAATTTATATTTAAAAAACATGTATATTAATGAAACGATGAATACAATTAATGATAATACTCAGATTAATTAATTAATCTTAGGTAAGAGTAACACTTATATTTTTTATTTTTTGTATATAGAGAGATTGTAAATATATATATAAATGTGGCGGTATATATTATAACTATATAACTAGTAATTATATGCATTTAGGTTGGATTCACTCTAATAGGATTTCATGTTAGAAACTCTAAGTACAAAAAATTAAAAGTACTTGATAGTAAGGTAAATTCGCTATCGGTAGAGATAAAAATAGTAGTATTATATTTATATATATTACGAAATAAATCTGACCTTATATTGGGTTGAAAGAGATTGAATGTAATCGAAAGACCAAATCGGAGGTTCATAATTGGCCGATCTTCGAACAATAGTAGAACTAGGGCTACTATTATTGACCACAGTACATTGGATGGGGTAGCAAGTACTTGATTTTGATTTTGATTTTATTGAAATAGGACTAATAGATGTTTTTGGTGTGAAATATTTACAAATTAAGTGATTATTATTAGTACTAATGCAAGGTAGTGATGATGATATTATTGATGGACCAAATTGGTGAACAGCCATATAATGCATTTTTTTTTTTTAATTATATATATAAATTTTTGAGATGAAAATTTCTGCATTGTGCCTCTTGTATTTATATATGTTTGATATGATGGTGAATTAGGCAAGAACATTAATTAATTGAAACATTATTTTATAGTTTTAGGTCTTCGTACATATATACTTAATGTATCTTACGTAAATATATATATTTATAGAAGATAATAATAACAAATATATTAATAAAAAATAATGAGAATTAAATGTTAAATTACCAGTGGTGTCTAGCACCCTCCTATGTGTTAATATCGCTAGTGGTCCAACTAAGTATCGAATCGAGTCCCATATAATTTAATATAATAGCTTTTAAGAAGTGGTTACCCCATATACTATTTTTTTAATTTTTTTTTTCAAATTTCCCGCAGAATTATCCCATATACTATTTTTTTTCTTTCAAATTTACGGTTCGGGTTTCTAAAATTGTTGCAATATGGGTTTCTACGATTTTTTTGTTACAAATTAGGTTGCAGCGTTAGTTGCAATAGGGATTTCTATGTAGAATTTCGTAAAAATGTAAACAAAAAAAGCTGTTTTGAAATGTAAAAATGAAAAAGCGCCAAAAAAAAAATAATATACCCACTTACAAAATATATTATTGTATACAACTTATTAACAGCTACAACTTTCCTTATATATAATTTTGATAATACTATTCCCAACCTATAATTAATACAAACGTTACATTATGTTAAAAAAAAGATTGTGATTAGATATGTAACAATCAGTAGCTAAACTAAACATTTAGATACTAATTAATAATTATTTTTAAATAACAATTATTAGTTAACTAGATACTAATTATAAGTAGAAGTTTTTCTTAAAAAATTAAATTAATACGGTTATCTTTTTTGAATACCAATTATTATAAAATTCCATATAATATCATAAAGTATCAAATTGCATATCATTTATAATAATAAAAAAATTTCATATCATAGGATAAGTGTTAATACCAAATTATATATAATATCAGTTATTATAATATAACACCAATAAGTAGTGAAATATAAGAGCATATATTATTGAATAAAATTAAATATATATATTATAGAACTATACAACAAAAGTGTGTGTAATAATACTAATTAGGAAGAAAAAAATATACTTTGCTATACTATTGGGTAATTTTATGATTTTTCCAAGCTAAAAAAAACAAATGATCACAAAAAAAAAAAAGAATATTAAATATCAATTAGTAATCAAATTAATTACTAGTAATTATTTACGTTCAATAAATAAATTTTTTACACACTTTCTTTATCTAATAATAAAGAAGAAAATATTTATTATATTAATTTTATAAAAAAGAAAGTATATTCCAATTAAAATAACATGAGTATAATTAGGTAGAGAATAAATCATAAATATTTATTATTTATGTTATTTATTATGAAAATTTGGGTATATTAATAAACTTTGTACGACAAATAAGTAATTAGTTTCTTAATGGGAAATTTTCAAATATATACCCTTTTGTTATGTTTTTATTTATAATTTTGCTGCCTAAAATTTTTAATTACAAAAATATACTTGTAAAGTTTTAAAATTATAAAAATACATTTTGCTCAGTAAAAAGTAAAAAACAACTAAGCAACAATGAAAAATCAACCTCACAATAATTATAAAATAATTAAAGATAACCAGAAAAACAACCACATGACAACTATAAAGAAACCATAAAACAACCAAAAAATATTTTATTATTTTTATTAAAGAAGTATTTTTGTAAATAAAAATTTTAAGAGTAAAAATAAAAAAAAAAATCCGAGTTGAAGTATTTTTATAATTTTTTTTCAAATTTTTGTTCTATTATGTAAATTTTTCAAATAATTAATTTCAATTTAATTTATTATATAGTAGGTAGGTATATTAATTTTGATATACTTTGTTTATAGTTACAGATAAAAACATGTGTACTAAAAGTCTGTCTTACAACAAGATTCCTTTTTAAAGGCGATTTTTAAGGGCAACATATGTCGCTCTTAAAGTTCATTTACTTAAAGAAGCTACCAATGTCCTCGACCCCCTCTCCCATTATCTTTCTTCCCTTCTTCTTTTCATTTTCGTTGAGAAAATTTCCCTACTACTACTACAAAAAAAATCAATCACTAAAAATAAGTGTTGCTATAGCTAAAAGGGAAAAAAAATATCTTGGGGTTATTTCCAAATAACCGCCTCTAAAGGGGTTGTGAACTTCTAAATGGGCTTCAGCCCACAAGAAAACCCTAACAAACCCCTATAAAGTCCAAACGAAAATCTAGCCGCCTCAACCACAAAAAACAAAAAAAACTGTCAAAACCCTAAAGTTCCTAAAGAAACACCTCTCTCTCTCTCTCTCTCTCTCTCTCTCTCTCTCTCTCTCTCTCTCTCTCTCTCTCTCTCTCTCTCTCTCTCTCTCTCTCTCTCTCTCTCTCTCTCTCTCTCTCTCTCTCTCTCTCTCTCTCTCTCTCTTTGTTTGGCTCACCAACCACTGCCAACCACGATGAAAGGTATTTTTTTCTTTCTTATTTTCCTCTCCCTTTCTATGTGTTTCTTAGCCCAACCATCACCGACCCTAGCACCGACAGCGCCTTAACCACAAAGATCCCACCACCATCGGAAAAAAAACTCTCTGTCTCTCTATAGCATTGACGACACTCAACCCCGACAGCCCAACCACCACCAAAGGTTCCATCTCTTTTTTTCATTCTGCGATGTTTTTCTTTTTGTATTTTCTCTTACCATTTTATTTTGGCTGTTTGCAAGGGGTTCTCGTGGCTAACTCAGATTTATGGTGCATCTTTTTTAAGAAAAAAAGTTATTTTATGTTTAGATATATGATTTCTTGGTTAAATTAGGCTCTCTCTCTATTTATCATTCTCCATTGTCGAACTGTCATTAAAATAAAAAATATGAAAAAAAACAATTAAGGTGGCATTTATTTGCAATTAACCCCTAGGGACAGAGGTGATTATTTCCAAATAATTGCCACTGTAGGATTTTTTTTAGAGGTATTTGTTTTTTACCCCTTTAGTAACTCCTACAACGCCTACGGTTGTGAATTTTGCCAAAATCACATCTAAATGGCTGAAAAACCCACATTTTAAAAGGCCTATTTGCAGTACTCTCTCTCTCTCTCACACACACTTTTTTAATAATAATAAAAGAAGTCCCTAGTGTTGGAATTATTTTACCAGTATCTTAGATTTACTAACAAGTATGTTATTTAACATCCTAAATATGAACTTCTAAAACGATATGAAATAAACACATATAAAGTATAAGAAACCTTACAGTGATTGCAGCGGAATATAATGTCTCCTTCCGCTTAGATCTCTAACCCTTGTATCCTTTCTGTAGCAGAGTACCACCAAGATCTGAGCCCAAATGTCCTTCTCTTGAATCTGGAATCTTCACAGCCTTACACAGTGTGATTGAGATACCACTTGATGTGTGTGGGCACTCACTCTTTCACTATAGGCACGATTTAGAAGAGAGGAAGAGAGAGAGAAGGTGGTTTCGGCTAGGGTAGGAAGTGGAGGCTAAAATTTATCTGAAGGAATGAAATGCATCATCTTTTTCTTGAAGCCATTACTACCTATTTATAGGAAACCACCTAGGGTTAGGTTAGATTTATTTGGCATTAAAATAATAAAAAATAAATGGTAAATATGCTCTTTAAGTGGCCGGCCATGATGTGGATAATGGGCCCCACTTTGCAATTTTGCCATTTTGTCATTTTTCCATCTCATTTTCTCAAAAACGCCAATTTTCCAGTTTAACCATTTAAATGCCAATTCTAATTATTTAATAACTAAAAACTAATTATTAAATAATATTGTCATTTAATATATTTATTAATTAGACTAATCAAAGTCTCTTAATTAACAAACAAACCCTAGAAACTCTTTCTTCACAATTAAGCCCTTGCTTAGTGAAAAATTCATAAACTAGACATAGTCTAATTTTAGAATTATAATTGATTAATCAAAATCAATTAACTGAGTCTTACAAGTAGTATTGTCTCAACTAGTATGGGGACCATGGGCCTATCTATACCTAAGCTTCCAATAAGCAGACCCAGAATTTACTAAGTAAATTCACTGACTTATTAATTCCTGGTTGCATCCACTCATAGAACTTGGAATTGCACTCTCAGTTATAGATACGCTATTAGTTATCCCATTGTTATAATCCCAATAATCAATGATCCTCTATAGATGATCTACATTGTATAGGGATTAAATTACCGTTACACCCTTCAATGTATTTTATCCTTAAAACACTTAGCCACCTATAAACGATATTTCAGTGAACTAAACATAATCACTGAAATGAGTACTCAACCATTTATCTCTATTTAGCCAAGCTCGAAGGAAATCATCATTTCACTTCTATGTCTAGAAAGAAGCTATAGATTCCATATCTATGTTTAGCGCTCCCACTCAATTGCACTACCATGTTCCCAAAATGTACGTATCACCCTGACCAAAAAGTAAGCTTAACTAACAAATCAAAGAACATGTATAATACTCTTGAGATCGAACCTAACAATGTCAGGATTAATATCATTTGATCTAGGATCAACTAGGTGATATTGAATTGAATAGATATTACGGTAAGTTTATCATATCTGATTCAAAGTTCAATATCGGTCCCTTCCGATGCATACTCCATGCATCCAACCCAAGCTTTACTTTAACCAATGCCCTGGAAAGGACATAGCACTTATCCAAGGTGCAAGTAAACTATGTTGTAGATTATCATATCAGTTAAACCTGTGTAGTGATAAATCTGAGAATATATATTTAATCATATAATCTTGATTACTTTCCACTGTGCTGACGACACAATAAACAAGAATATAAATGTGATAAGGATTTGGATGAATTTCTAAATCAAATAAACAAATAAATGATAACATGAACCAAATGACACATAAAGTGATGAAAATACTTCTGTTTCTTTATTGATATTTAAAAGATAGAGATTACATTGAAATAGAGTTTTATTTAGGGCATAAAACCCAACACCTAGTGGCTTACCCATGCCCTGATTGGCGTCCCGTAGTCGTCCCCTAACCCGTGGTTGTCCCTCCTACCACCAGTTCCTTTATCTCTCTCCTCACAGCCACAATATCGGTCTCGATGCCTAGAAATTTTGCTGGACATGCGCACCTCCGACAACGTGGTTTGACCCACACCATCGCCGACTGACTGTCAGATAGGGGTGTTCATAAAATACCTGATCTAATCTAATCTGCACGATTCTGTCCAATCCAATTCGCACAATCCAATCTATTCCAATCTGCAAAGTGCAGATTAAATTGGATCGAAAAATCTAAAATCCATGCTTGTGCGAATCAGATGTGTATTTACATACAAAAGTAACCGATCTAGTTGCTAATATATCAAATGCATATATTTATATATATAAGATAAATATAATCTAAAACATACTAAATTTTTCTTTCTACATACAATTTTTATTTCTCCTTCTTGCAATTTGTTATTTTTTGATTTGTTTATTTAATTTATTATGGGAGAGATAGAATAATAATAACTTGTTTTATTTTGTTGTATATGCTATGTGAAAATAATTTATATTTTAATAATAATTAAATAATTTGATATTAAAAAGTAACTATTGGAACTGTCAGATGAAGAGGATGAACAAGTTGTAGACAATAGCTAGGGAGAAGGATGTCTGAATCGCATTCTGGTCTTCAGGATGTGTTTCAACCTCCACAAGTGAAGTTTCATGCTTACGCAGATTCAGACTGGGCAGCTTGTCCTGATACGAAAAAGATCTATAATAAGTTTCTGCATCTTTATTGACACATCTATCATCTCATGGAAGAGCAAGAAACTACACACTATTTCAAGATCTTCTGTAGAGGCAGAATACAGAGCATGACTAACACTACTTGTTAAATTGTTTGGCTTCTTTCCATTCTTAAAGAATTGAAGGTTGAGCATGAAGGGCCTGCATTGCTATATTGTGACAAAAAATCTGCTCAACTTATAGCTGCAAATCATGTTTTCCATGAAAGAACTAAACATGCACTTTAAAATAGACTATCATTTGGTAAGAGAAAAATGTGCAACAAGGTCTTATCAAAATAGTTCATGTTTTTACAAGAGATCAACTAGCTGATATCTTAACTAAGTCACTTCTTCCTAACCAATTTAATACCTTCAAAGACAAGATGGGTTTGAAAGATATCTATACTCCATCTTCAAAGTTAGCTTGGTATTTATTTTTACGAAAAAGTTCTTTCGATTTATTGGAGAGAACTATTATTTCTTTTTTTCAATGCAAATTTGACATTGAGAAGTTAGTTGGTTAGGAAGATAGTTAGGGTGTTGGTTAGTGTAGTGAGTTATCCAAGTTGTTTAGAGAATAAGTTTGTTAGTTCTTGTAATAATTCTCAGCTACTATAATTAAGTAGCTGAATTTGTTAGAAAAATTAATAATAAACCTAAGATCAATTTGTATATAATAAAGAACACAATAACAACATATAATAATTAGGTATATGTGTGCAATACTATCAACTAAGTCTTCCTCCCTAGATCTCTAAATCAGAAGCAGTTTATTTCTCTGATTATCAAAAGTTTACAATTTTAATGAGACAATATGTATTTATAGAGTTAGGGAGGGGACTTAGCTACATAACCCTAGTTGGACTTGGTCCTGCTCATCAAAGGCTTCAGTTAACTAGAAAAGCCCACACTTCTGCTTCACCTAGACTTTACACACAGATACTAAGTCCATTAACTATTGATCACCAACAATATGGGTTAACACAACAAAGAACTATCCAATCAAACTAAGTTTTAATAAAACCAATAAAATTTAATGTAAGCCCAAATAAAAAGTCTAACAAAATTCTCATTTGTAACAAATCCTAACATGTGAATCACTTGGAGGGAAGCTACTAGCCAAACAAAAGAGCTTACTCCTCCAAAACCTGTTTGGCACCCCAATAGGGTTGTGAGTGGTTAAGATCCAAGAAGTTATATAGTATAATATCCCTAAAGAATTGGCCTACTACAACAAATTCCTACAATTTCGAGATTTAATTGATTCATTTGTTAACGCACTACTAAAGTCTGATTCCCTCATATTTTCCCTATAAATAACAGATATATATATATATGGAACACTTCTTAATGGGTATTACCCATGAATGGTTACTAAACAAATTTAACTATAAATATTAATTTTAAAAATATCAAACTAACGAATTTTGATCTAATAACGAATAATGAAATCATAAATTTGAATTTCTATGCTTAATTTAACTACTTAATTAAAAAAATATCAAAAAATATTTTTTTTACACTATATCAAAAATATGTTCATACAAAAATATTTAACTCAAACTCAACTTTTTCTTTTCTTATTTTTCTTGCTAAATTTTTTTTAATTTTTTTTTTTACCGATAGAACAATCTCAGCCCATATGATATATAAATGAGAGATTTTTTTAATTAGATAGAAAAATTAAGCATAAAAACTCAAAATTTTCTAATTTTACTCATGGGCAATATCCATTAAGAATACACCCATATATATATATATATATATTTCAGAGAGTCAATGTAAAGCCCGCTTAGTTAATTTGGAAATTATCAGTTGTTTGTGATGGATTATGAGATTATTTATAGCTATTTAAATAATCTATTATACTGTAATTTATGTTATTCAGTATCTTGCATATTTTGCATTTCCGGTGCCCGGTATTTTGGAACTCGGCGTTTGGCTCAGTAGAAATCACAACTTAGTATGTTAGTAGTTTGGGACGGTTTATTAGACATTGGGAATGTCGGGAATGGCCGGGAATTTAGAATTTCCCAAAAATACCCCTTTAGTATGATTTATGTGATTTTATGGTGGAGGGGCAAAATGGTCTTTTTGCCCCATTAGTATTTTGTCTTATGTGACTTTTAAATGGAAATTAAATATTATTTGGTTATTTTGAGTTGGCTGAAATAAGTTTAGTTATATGGCATTACTCTTTTAATTTCTTTCACTTTTCAAACACTTAGAAAAAAATAGAAAATTTTCAAAGAAAACTCTCCATTCTCTCTCTAATTTCGGCTGAGGCTTTTGGGTGCATGAAGCTGATTTTTCTCCTTGATTTCCAAGCATCTCTCATCCATTCAAAGCATTCTTCAAGCTAGGTTAGCTCCTCTTGTTTTTCCTTCTTTGAAATTATGAAAAAAATGATAAAAAAATGGAGAAAATGCATGCTTTTGTGGCTGTTCTTGTTGCTGTGTTTGATTGTTATTTTCTGAGGTTCAAAGCATGATTATTTGATGTTAATTGAGTTGTTTGAAGCATGAGTAGCTAGGTTGTTCAAGCTTTTAGTTTTTATGCAAAAATGTGATTTTTGAAGATATGTTGTGAATCTGTTACTGAGATGTTGCTATTGTTTTGATTAGTTTTCAGAGGTGATTTTATGTATGTTTTAGTAGATTTGAGTGGGTTTGAATGCATGCTAGGTGGTTTTGCTCAAGTTTGAGTTTAGAACTCAAAGCTTGAGCTTTAATGGCAAATTTTGATTCTGTGCTTGAAGCTTTGTTTTATCACTTGGAAAATGTTTATTAGGGTCTAATTAGCAGGTCTGGAAAGTTTGGTTGAGTTTGGAAACGTTTTGGTTGGTGAATTGATTTTTGAGGTTTTTCTGGGTAAAACCGGCTAACCGGTTTTACACTGCATGTAAAACCGGTTACCCGGATTTTGCAGTAGGGTGAGAAACCGGTTTTTCTCAACTTGCCGTTTCGTGCTAGTTTCGGGTTTTCAGACAGTTTGTTCTCTGCTAGTTTGGGGGTATTTTAGTATTAAGTTGCAGTAGGTTAAGTTTGGTTTTAAAACCTTTGTCCCCGTTGTGATTTAGCGTGTCACTTATCGGTGTTGTGATTTTTACGGTTTAGGAGCCTGTAATCCGCCGCTCAGCTAAGTTCCACTCAGGTTGACCGGCACACCTAAATTCGGAATCCAGGTAAGATTAGTATAACAGTATGCATATGTAGATTACATGTTTAGCGAGCATGTAGGAAGCCTATTAGATTACATTAGTTGTATGTTGGCTTCGAACCATCCAACCCTGTCACGTCGGTACAGGCTGGAGTATGACCAAGAAATGAGTATGACCGGTTTGACCGATCAGGCTGACAATTGGTTGGTGGTTCCGTGCTATTGACGTATCCCGTCGGTACAGGCTGGAGTATGACCAGCAATGAGTATGACCGGTTCGACCGATCAGGAGGATATAGTAACACGTCGGTACAGGCTGGAGTATGACCAGCAGCCGGAGTATGACCGGTTCGACCGATCAGGTTGTTACGTGTCAATAGTACCGTCCCTATGAACGTTCAGAACTCAGTACCATGTTGGACATGGCAGTAGTGGCTCAGTACCATGTTGGACATGGCAGTAGCGGGACTCAGTATCGTGTTGGACACGGCAGTTAGTATTATGTATGAGTATTATTATGCTTTTCTTACTGAGTCTGTCGACTCACAGATCTACGTTTATGTGTAGGTAAAGGCAAGGCTATAGCTGATGGACCGTGAGCGAGCTTATGAGATTGTACATGTCGGGGCGGTTAGGCCTGGAGCGTACGATCCTCGGGACAGCAAGGCTGGGATTTTTGTAACTGTCGTTAGACGACTTTCATTTTGATGTAAAAGTTAAACAGTTAAAACGTTTGTAAATGATTTTATAAATCGGGATCCCGAGACTTTTAAAATATGGTTTATAAGTTTAATTAAAAAGCAAAATTTTAATTAATCACGTTTTCCATAAACCTCGTTGATTAGCAACGAGCTGCACAGTACGTTTAAAAATCACGTAATACGCCTAAGATAGTTAGGGTGTTACAATTTGGTATCAGAGCCGCCAGGTTGTCTTCCGAAGATCGTCACGACATGTACAATCATCATCAGCAGTTAGCTCGGTTCACGGTTCAGTAAGCCTTTATTGCTTTAGTAGTTTATTTTATTCAGTTATGAAAAAGAAAAGCCTGTTAGGAAGCATGTTAGTAGCCTGATAGTAGAATAGGCGCATGTTTCGTTTTTTTTAAATTTCCAAATTAAGCGGCATTAGTAAGCTCTCGATGATCGTGACCTGAAGTGCCAACTCGGGATTTCGAGGCGGTTCAGACTAGATGGACGCCAGACGAAATATTAGGAGTCAGGGCATCTCAGTCGGGTCAGATCAAGGTCGAGGAGCTCAGTTCCCCTCAAGTGTTTTGGGCCGAGGTAGAGGTCCCAGGGGCAGAGTTCGCGGTTGGAGCGATGTTAACTCGCCGCAGGCTGCCCAAGTCAATCAGGAAGCCCAGAATTGGGAAGTTCGGTTTGCGGAAATGCAAGCCCGGATAGAAGAACAAGACCTCGAGATTCAGAGGTTGAGACAGCAGGGTGCTCCTGCAGTTCCAGTGCCCGTAGTTCCAGTGGCACCTCGCCCCTCGCCGCCTGTGCCGAGATAGTGGTGGCGGCCCATAGATTGGAACCTCTGTATGAGCGGTTCCGGAAGCAAGCACCTCCGGTTTTCCTGGGAGGTCCGGACGTGATAAAAGCCGAGCAGTGGCTGACGGTGATCACCAAGATTCTGAACTTTATGGGTGTCACCGGGAACGACAGAGTGGTGAGTGCCACTTTTCAGTTTTAAGAAGACGCTCTGGTCTGGTGGGACATAGTGTCTCAGATCCATGACGTTATCACTATGACCTGGGAAAGGTTTTAGGAACTCTTCAGCGTTAAATGTTATAACGAGGCGGTCAGAAGCGCCAAGAGGAAAGAGTTCGCCCACCTGACCCAGCGAGAGAATATGAGCATGACGGAATATATTACTCAGTTCAGCCGGTTGGTGAGGTTAGCCTCGGGATTTGCGCCAACCGATTTCAGTAAGAAAGAAAATATCTCGATGGACTTAATGTGAAGATCAAGTATGACCTTATGATCACTACCGACGATAAGACCATCTAAGTTGAGATGGCGAAGAAAGCATGGTGAGCTGAGGGCGCACCTAGATGTATGTGGAATCAGTTAGGACTCCGGAATGTGGCGGGGCTCCTACCCCTCCTGCGTCAGGTTTCAGCAGGGGAGGTAGTGGTTCGGCCATGGACTGGAAGAGGAATCATCCACTGCATCCGGTGGCTCGAGGCAGAACAAGAGGTTCCGAGGGAACCAGAATCAAGACGATCGTCAGGGTAGTGTTGAGACCCATTGTTCCTACTGGAGTGTCTCATTAGTGAGAGGCATCCTCCGGGTGAGTGCTTGGGTCAAGGTTGTTTTTGTGTGGCTGCTAGAATCTCTAGTAAATTGGTTAGACCGTGTGACAGATATGAATCAGGGTTTGGAACCCTGTTACCTGGCGGAGAATTGGTTATCTCCAATAGGTGGATTAGGTCTATGCCGATCAGGATAGATGGTAGAGAGTTAAGCGCTGATCTGATAGAGATGAGCTTAGTCGAATTCGATATTATTTTAGGAATGGATTTCCTATCTAAATATTCGGCGAGCATTGACTGTAAGAGGAAGATGGTGGTCTTCCAATCGGAAAGTGAAGAACCGTTTGTGTTCGTGGGTTCAGTTCAGGGATCTCGGATCCCGGTGATCTCGGCTATGTCAGCGAGAGAATTATTGCACGGCGGGTGCTTAGGGTTTCTGGCCGTGGTGGTGGACACCACTCGGCCAGACACCATTCGGCCAGAGGACATCAGAGTGGTTCGGGAATTTTTGGACGTCCTTCCCGAAGAACTTCCAGGGTTACCACCTCAGCGGGAGATCGATTTCGTGATTGACTTGGCACCAGGGGTGGATCCGGTTTCCAAAGCCCCGTATAGGATGGCTCCAGCTGAACTTAAGGAATTAAAGATTCAGCTCCAAGGGTTGCTTGACATAGGGTTCACTCGGCCCAGTGTGTCACCTTGGGGAGCCCCGGTTTTGTTCGTGAAGAAGAAGGATGGATCTATGAGGATGTGCATCGACTACAGAGAGTTGAACAAGTTGACGGTGAAGAATAAATATCCATTACCTAGGATCGATGACTTGTTCGATCAGCTTCAGGGGAAGACGGTCTTTTCTAAGATTGATCTCCGTTCGGGTTATCATCAGTTGAGAATCCGAGAGGAGGACATTCCGAAGACGGCTTTCCGCACTAGGTATGGACACTACGAGTTTCTGGTTATGTCATTCGGACTAACCAATGCTCCTGCAGCATTCATGGACCTGATGAATAGAGTATTCAAGGATTTCCTCGATATCTGTGTGATTGTGTTTATCGACGACATCCTCGTGTACTCTCAATCAGAAGAGGAGCATGAGTTACATCTTCAGATGGTACTGCAACGACTTCGAGAACATAAGCTCTACGCCAAGTTCAAGAAATGTGAGTTCTGGTTGTCTCAGGTGTCCTTCCTAGGGCACATTGTGAGTAAAGATGGGATCAAGGTGGATCCCGGGAAGATTGAATCCGTCAGGGATTGGCCGAGACCGAAGACAGTGACAGAGATCAGAAGCTTCTTGGGATTAGCTGGGTACTACCGTAGGTTCGTGGAGGGGTTCTCCAAAATTTCAATGCCCCTAACCGAGCTTACAAAGAAGAATCAGCGGTTTATCTGGTCAGATAAATGCGAAGCTAGTTTTCAGGAGCTGAAGCAGAGATTGATTACTGCTCCGGTGCTAGCTTTGCCTTCGGACAAGGAGAAGTTCGTAGTCTACTGTGACGCATCCAAACAGGGTTTGGGGTGCGTATTGATGCAAGCCGATCGGGTCATCGCTTATGCCTCCCGTCAGTTAAAGGATTATGAACAGCGATACCCGACTCATGATTTAGAATTAGCCGCAGTGGTTTTTGCACTGAAGATTTGGCGGCATTACCTTTATGGGGAGAAGTGCGAGATCTATACCGACCATAAAAGTCTCAAGTATTTCTTTACTCAGAAAGATTTGAACATGAGACAAAGGCGTTGGTTGGAGTTAGTGAAGGATTATGATTGCGAGATCCTCTATCATCCCGGAAAAGCCAATGTAGTGGCCGATGCCCTGAGCAGAAAGGGTCCCGGGCAAGTAGCTAGCATGGTTCAGATCTCACCTCAGCTAGCAGAGGATATGGTTAGATCCAGCATTGAGTTTGTGGTAGGTCAGCTTCACAACTTAACGCTGCAATCTGATCTGTTGGAAAGAATAAAGGTTGCTCAGATGACAGATCCGAAACGCAGAGATGTTGAGTTCCAAGTAGGGGAACATGTGTTTTTACGGGTATCTCCGATGAAGGGGATTAAACGTTTCGGGAAAAGAGGCAAGTTATGCCCTAGATTTACAGGACCTTTCGAGATTCTCGAGAAGATAGGTCAAGTGGCATATCGGTTAGCATTGCCTCCAGCCTTATCAGCAGTTCACAACGTATTCCATGTCTCGATGTTGAGAAAATACGTTTCAGACCCCTCTCATATACTCAGTTATGAGAGCCTTCACCCATGTACTCGTACATGACTTATGAGAAACAGCCAGTGCAGATCCTGGATAGAAAGGATAAAGTCCTTCGGAATAAGACCATAGCATTGGTCAAGGTTCTCTGGAGAAACAGTAAGGTGGAAGAAGCCACCTGGGAGCTAGAGTCAGATATGAGAGCTCAATATCCAGAGTTATTCAGGTTAGATTTCGGGGACGAAATCCTTTTAAGGGGGGGATAGTTGTAAAGCCCGCTTAGTTAATTTGGAAATTATCAGTTGTTTGTGATGGATTATGAGATTATTTATAGCTATTTAAATAATCTATTATACTGTAATTTATGTTATTCAGTATCTTGCATATTTTGCATTTCCGGTGCCCGGTATTTTGGAACTCGGCGTTTGGCTCAGTAGAAATCACAACTTAGTATGTTAGTAGTTTGGGACGGTTTATTAGACATTGGGAATGTCGGGAATGGCCGGGAATTTAGAATTTCCCAAAAATACCCCTTTAGTATGATTTATGTGATTTTATGGTGGAGGGGCAAAATGGTCTTTTTGCCCCATTAGTATTTTGTCTTATGTGACTTTTAAATGGAAATTAAATATTATTTGGTTATTTTGAGTTGGCTGAAATAAGTTTAGTTATATGGCATTACTCTTTTAATTTCTTTCACTTTTCAAACACTTAGAAAAAAATAGAAAATTTTCAAAGAAAACTCTCCATTCTCTCTCTAATTTCGGCTGAGGCTTTTGGGTGCATGAAGCTGATTTTTCTCCTTGATTTCCAAGCATCTCTCATCCATTCAAAGCATTCTTCAAGCTAGGTTAGCTCCTCTTGTTTTTCCTTCTTTGAAATTATGAAAAAAATGATAAAAAAATGGAGAAAATGCATGCTTTTGTGGCTGTTCTTGTTGCTGTGTTTGATTGTTATTTTCTGAGGTTCAAAGCATGATTATTTGATGTTAATTGAGTTGTTTGAAGCATGAGTAGCTAGGTTGTTCAAGCTTTTAGTTTTTATGCAAAAATGTGATTTTTGAAGATATGTTGTGAATCTGTTACTGAGATGTTGCTATTGTTTTGATTAGTTTTCAGAGGTGATTTTATGTATGTTTTAGTAGATTTGAGTGGGTTTGAATGCATGCTAGGTGGTTTTGCTCAAGTTTGAGTTTAGAACTCAAAGCTTGAGCTTTAATGGCAAATTTTGATTCTGTGCTTGAAGCTTTGTTTTATCACTTGGAAAATGTTTATTAGGGTCTAATTAGCAGTGTCTGGAAAGTTTGGTTGAGTTTGGAAACGTTTTGGTTGGTGAATTGATTTTTGAGGTTTTTCGGTAAACCGCTAATCCCGGTTTTACATCGCATGTAAAACCGGTTACCCGGATTTTGCAGTAGGGTGAGAAACCGGTTTTTCTCAACTTGCCGTTTCGTGCTAGTTTCGGGTTTTCAGACAGTTTGTTCTCTGCTAGTTTGGGGGTATTTTAGTATTAAGTTGCAGTAGGTTAAGTTTGGTTTTAAAACCTTTGTCCCCGTTGTGATTTAGCGTGTCACTTATCGGTGTTGTGATTTTTACGGTTTAGGAGCCTGTAATCCGCCGCTCAGCTAAGTTCCACTCAGGTTGACCGGCACACCTGAATTCGGAATCCAGGTAAGATTAGTATAACAGTATGCATATGTAGATTACATGTTTAGCGAGCATGTAGGAAGCCTATTAGATTACATTAGTTGTATGTTGGCTTCGAACCATCCAACCCTGTCACGTCGGTACAGGCTGGAGTATGACCACAATGAGTATGACCGGTTTGACCGATCAGGCTGACACTTGGTTGGTGGTTCCGTGCTATTGACGTATCCCGTCGGTACAGGCTGGAGTATGACCAGCAGCCGGAGTATGACCGGTTCGACCGATCAGGAGGATATAGTAACACGTCGGTACAGGCTGGAGTATGACCGGCCATGGAGTATGACCGGCTCGACCGATCGGGTTGTTACGTGTCAATAGTACCGTCCCTATGAACGTTCGTAACTCCCGCACCATGTTGGACATGGCAGTAGTGGCTCAGTACCATGTTGGACATGGCAGTAGCGGGACTCAGTATCGTGTTGGACACGGCAGTTAGTATTATGTATGAGTATTATTATGCTTTTCTTACTGAGTTTGTCGACTCACAGATCTACGTTTATGTGTAGGTAAAGGCAAGGCTATAGCTGATGGACCGTGAGCGAGCTTATGAGATTGTACATGTCGGGGCGGTTAGGCCTGGAGCGTACGATCCTCGGGACAGCAAGGCTGGGATTTTTGTAACTGTCGTTAGACGACTTTCATTTTGATGTAAAAGTTAAACAGTTAAAACGTTTGTAAATGATTTTATAAATCGGGATCCCGAGACTTTTAAAATATGGTTTATAAGTTTAATTAAAAAGCAAAATTTTAATTAATCACGTTTTTCCATAAACCTCGTTGATTAGCAACGAGCTGCACAGTACGTTTAAAAATCACGTAATACGCCTAAGATAGTTAGGGTGTTACAGTCAAGATATTTCTGTTCAAAAAGATAATAATTTTCTTGTACTTTTCTTCGAAATTCCATATAAGTATAAATAAATTATGTTGCATATCACTCCCTCTCTTATCTCTTTTCATCAAAATTACATATTCTTTTATTTCATTATTTATAATTTATAATTAGCATAAGTACATTGCATATAGCTCAATACTATTGTAGATATGTGTATACTGTAGACTTACAAAAGTCATCATAAACCGAGTTCTCAAACTCCTTACCATGATCACTCTGAATTCAAACAATTTTCTCAATATTACATCATTTTCAACTCTTACTCTCAAACAAAGAGTTTTAAAGGCATCAAAAGTGTTAGACTTTTCTCTTAAAAAATCTACCTAAGTGAAACGAGAGAAATCATCAACACACACAAAAATATATCGCTTACCATTCAGACTTTCAACTTGAAGTGGACCCATAAGATCCATGTGAATCAACTCCAATACTTTGGAGGTATTGATATCAGACACATACGTTTGTGAGTGATTTTTAATTGTTTACCAAGTTGACAGGGTTCACACTTACTAACACTTTCTTTACCAAGCTTGGGTAGACCTCGAACAATACCTGCATTTAACAATTTTTTTATATTTTTATAATTAATATGTCCAAGTTTAGCATGTCATAAATCAGTGGTGTTGTTGATGGCTGAATGACAAGTGAACACAGGGGTTATGGTATAACAATTATCAGTGGATCAAAATCCTTGCAAAATACATTGATTATCATCATTAAGTACATAACAATGATCACTGCCAAATGAGACAGTATATCCTTGGTCACAAATTTGACTAATGCTAAGTAAATTAGCCCTTAGTCCTTCAACTAATATCACATGTTTTAATCTAGGTAACCGTTCAAAGTTGAGAGTTCCCATACCAACAACTTTTTCAGCTAGCCCATTGCCAAAAGTGACTTCCCCACATTGCATATGTCAAATGTTGATCAAAAAATCTTTGTCACCTGTCATATGTCTAGAGAAACCACTATCAAAATACCACATTTGAGATGCAGCACTTTTATTAGAAAAATCAGCTAGACACTTTTTCTTAATCCATTAATTTTGTTTCATACCTATATGTTTCTTTTTAGATTTTTCCAAATTACCAAAATAATTTGTTTTAAACATATTTTGCATAGTGAAACATTTATGTCTGATGTCCTTTTCTACCACAAAAATGACAAGTAGGAATGAATCATTTTGCATAGTGAAATATTTAGGTCTGATATGTCTTTTTCTACCACAAAAATGACAAGTAGGAATGAATCTTTTTACCTCAGATCTTACTCTTTTTGCAAATCCTAGAGATTTTGCATAAACAAAAACAGCTTCTGCAACGACAGGTTTTGAATCTGTTGCAGCAGACTTTAAATTTGTAGCATCAGGAAAATTTGTTGGAACACTAGACTTTACAAATTTTGTGATTCCAGAATAAACCATACCATTTGATCTAATGCCAGCAAAACCTCTTTGACCTGCATTCTGAGCTTTTTCAAAAATAGAAGATCCGGGATTAAGCATTTGGATATTTGTCTTACTATTTTTAAGTTCCTTCTTTAAAAGAGTAATTTTTTTTTTTTACCTTTAACACAAAAATCTGTCTCATAATCTTTTATTTTTAACTCAAAAGTTTCAATTTGATGAGACAGTTTTTTATTCATTTTAATCAACATTCTATTTTCAGAAGTAACTTGAATCTACTTTTCATACATGACTTTGTATGATTCAGCAAAAGATTCTTCACAGATTTCAGAATCATCAGAATCAAATTCTTCTTATTCAATGGTATTATTTAAACATACCAGTCTGGCTTTCACCTGTGAATCACACAACACATTAGTCATAACAGAAGTTAGAGCAACATTCTCAGAATTTTCTTCATCACTCCACGTGACATTGAAACTTTTCTTATTCTTTTTCAAAGTGTTTGCACACTCGGATTGAATATGCCTAAATCCTTCACATTCCCTGCACTGAATTCCCTTTTTGTTAGACATAGAAGGTTTCAAAGAAGCATTTCCTTTAGAGAATTTCGAGTTATTCTTTTTATTACCCATCTTTCTCATATATTTTTGAACATTCTTGGTTAATAAAACAATTTCATCATCACATTCAATATCAGAATTTTTATTATCAGCAACTTTTAAAGCGATACTTTTACCTTTATCAACAATGGATTTGGGTTCGTCCTTTTGTTTGATTTGTTGATTCAATTCAAAAGTACGCAAGGAACCCATTAATTCTTCCATCTTCATTGTGCTAAAGTCTTTAGCTTCCTCCATTGTCAAAAGTTTAGCATCGAACCTCTCTGGAGAACTCTAACAATTTTTTCTCACAAGAACAAAATCATCAAGCTTTTGACCAAGAGAAAAATATTCATTAGCTATATATATGGGATAGCCTTTCATAGAATTTAGTTAGGGTTTCATTATCAGACATCCTAAGCTCATCAAATTTGGTTTCATAGAATTCATGAGTTAAGGTTTCATATTTATTATTGTTAGAAAAAATAGACTCAAAATAGTTTCATTGATAGTTACATTAGGTCATTTGATCATTATTGAACAGTTACGATTCAATAACCATAATTCAAAAATAAGACTAGATCAACAACTCAACAATTAAAACCAGAAACTATAAAAAGCAAGTGGACAGAATTCAATGCACCAAGAACTTGATAGAAAGCTTTATTGATTATGCAATCTGTACAACAAGAAAGTGGTAGAGAAAGAGAGGTTGTTAATAAGCACAAAGACAATAGAGTTTAACTCCTTATTACAAAACCTCACCAATGGGAATCAATAGCTTGATGGAAAACACAAGCTTTTCTTAACAACCCTCCTCTCTCTCAATTCATTATTAATTACAGAAAAATAAGATTAGTATTATCTCCAAGATAAGCTAATCTAGTCTATTATACTAAGTGACCCGAGAACTTTGTGCCATGACACTAACAGACTAAACTAACTAATCTAGGTTTGTAACTTAACTGACTAAACCATGTTAGTGTACTTAGTGAGACTTAATTGTCTAACTAACTGGTTTTACAATCACAAGTCATAACAAAATAATTAATAATTAAATTACTGGCCCCTAACCTTGTTCACTTGATTTTATTTTATTTATTAATATATCTTGTTTTCTTATCAAATATTAATATATTTTTTTTTTTTTAAAAAAAATATATTTCATGAGAGGCTCACTATAACAAAACTAAAAATCTCAATTACTTACATATATTTGTCGAAAAAATAAGGTAGGACTAGAGTTGTATTGATAAAGTAAAAAGTTCGCTCAACATGCTTATTATCTTAAGGGTATCTGGTTACCCTTATTTAATTTTATCATATATATATATTTTATTTTTTTTTTGAAAAAAAACTATATTTTTGCACATACAGTATAAAATCTAGAGATGAAAATTTATACCGCGGGGATGGGTAACCGCGGGGATCCGCCCCTAATGGGGTGGGGATTCCCCGTCTTGGTGGTTAATGGGGCGGTAGTGGGGGACAATTTCAATACCCGAAGCGGGAATGGGGCGGGGGCGGGATAATATTATCCGCACCATATCCGACCCCGATATAAATATATATAATTTCCTTTTTATTCTTAACATATATAGTATATATATGATTGATAATCAAAATTATTTTGATTATCATCCATAATCAAAATTATATATCATATGTTTAAATTATGAAGATCTAATGACGATAATAAACTGATGATCATTGTGGATTACATGTGTAAAGATATTTTCTTCTCGATTCTTAAATTTCATCTTTGTTTACTTTTTAATTTGTTGGGAGGCATGAGAGGTGTGAGACTATGATCTTATACTTAGGTTATGATTTTTTTTGTTTTTCTTTTCAAACTTTGAGACATATTTAGTTTTTATTTTCTACTAGATTATGCTTTTTTTTAGGTAGGTTTATCATTTATCTTCTATGAATTTTGAATGCATAATAAATATTTGTGAGAATATTGGTTTAATTTATTTTTTTCAATTATTTTAAATTAATTTTTATTTTCATTTTACCTTAATGGATACCCGATGGGTTCCCCATAATCGATGGGTATTCCCCTACCCCGAATCTGTTGGTTATTAGACGGGGATGGGGCGGGGATGAGGGTATAAATAGGTAGCGGGGATGGGGGCGGGGATTGCATTCCCCGTACATTAACCGTCCAATTTCCATCTCTAATAAAATCCTATAAAATTTGTAACTTCCTCAAATAATTAACTATTTTGCTTCTTCTTTGAGCTGCCTAAAAATTATGGACTTATTGTGCTGAAATTAATGCACTTTATTATTTATATTATGCTTCTTCAATTATCTATAAGGTCATCCCCCAAATTCTTATAAAATTTGTCCTCAAACTTCTTTAATGCAAATTAAATGGTCCCCCTAATTAACTATGATTTCTTGAGACAAAAACGTACCCTACAAATTGTGTTGATTCTATGGCATAATTACTCACATATATAATTTGTAGGCATAAAATTTACAATTAGAACCATGATAACTAGCTTAGAGAGAAGAAAATGATATTGTAACGCCCGTACTTTTCATAAATTACTAATTTAGTTACAAGCGTTAAAATGCGGAAAATCTATAATGTCGCTTTTATTTATAAACATAAAATATTTCATATTTGAGCTCAGTTTGGACTTAAAAGACATAATAATTAATAAATAAAAATAACTGCGACATTAATTTAATAACACTAAAAGAAATAAATGGAGCGTGCCCTAAACCACCCTCAGTTATATGGTCCTCAGCGAGTACACACACAAGCCTCCAAGGTCTCACTTGCCACCGGCTTTCTAAGTTTTATAACCTTAATCTGCACATGGTAAGTTTGATAAGGGTGAGCTACTAAACTCAGTAAGGAAATGCTTGTCACGTAGTCACATAAAATAAAAGAAAAACATATAACTAAAACTTAGATACTCATATTTAGACAAAAATAGCAATACATATAAGCTTAATCTTATCACTATTAACTAATCACTAGTTTCTAAGCTAAGTCACATAATAATGGTTATGCCGGAGTTCGACTTTGGCAAATAAACTCGAACTATTAGACTAAATGGCGGAGGGCTGGGTTCAGTAAAATCGTACCCACTACTAGATGGCCCCCTATCTACCATATAGACCCAACAGTCAAGTATTTAACCATTATCTTCTCGGTCAAACCATGTCACATAATCTACAATAAATCTAATTTAAATAATGTTTAACTACTATACATTATTTAAATAGAGTATCACAATTATATCCTAATCATACCATAATCATATCATAATTATTTCATAACTACATAATAATCATATCATAACAATATCATAGTCATATCATATTCATACCATAATCATATCATTGTTTAAATAATGCGAATCCATTGTACCGTCCATTATCTAAACAACATAACTAGTTTAAATAATGTGAATCTTATAAACACATTATTTACATACATACTTAAATAACATGAATCTTATAAACATATTATTTAAATATATATATACCTTTAGCAATGGCCATGCTCTAATACTGTAAACATACATAAATAACATGAATCTTATAAACATATTAATTGAATATATATTATATAGTACACTAAATAACAAATAATAAATAGTAGAACTTAGTTAACTTCTCTTTTACTATTCCCACTCTTTCTATGAATGTTATTACATACAGAAAACTTATGTTTTTTTTTTCTACTTAATTTCCTTATCTCGAATGTGGAGATCCTAGCTTGATTGCGAAAATTATATGTAGAACCAAAGCCTTGTATACATACCACGTAAACCTTTGTTTCCAAATATTAAGATTAGAAACACAAAAATGGCAATAAAACTTAACCCAGTTATACTATAAATAAATTCTCAAAATAACATATCATACCTTAATTTTTGGAAATGAAAACACCAACTAATTGCAACCCTAAGTTTAGAACTCTATAACTTGATGAACAATTGGTAGCAATGGTGAGGTTCATGTGTTTTGGCAAATAACAAAAATTATGGTGTTGTGGCTATATGATAATTATAAGAAGATGACGGTGATTTTGAAATTAAAAGTGGTGTATGGTATTGTATGGTTGTGTGAGGTGGTATGAATGGTAGTTTGAAGCATTGGCTGTGAATGAAATAAAAAGAAAACTATGAGAGTTTGATGGTGATATTGGTGCTTGGCTCTTGATGAAAACAAAGAGATAAATTGGAATGGAAGAAGATGGCTACGAAAGAGAAAGAGGGAGTAATTGGTGAGTGTGAGTCAATAAAAAAAATGAACTTACACTCTCTATTTATAGACTTTAGAGTTAACCAATGCCATAACTCTACTAACTCTAATTAATATTTAAAAATATTTAAATAAATGATCAAGCTCTTATCTTTACCACACTACTCGGTCACACATCCACTACAGAGACTCTCCCTTGAGTCGTACAATCAATAACAATGATATTTCTTTGTTGATTCTATGAGATATATTCTCCAAAGCTGCCACATAAACTTCTTATCACTCCTTAACTAAGTTTTAAATTTTGAATATCCCTCTAGTGCTATCCCAGGTACAAACAACTTCTGCTATTCTCTCTACAACAATACTCTCCACTAATTCCTCTTTTCAAGTTCAAGAATAAAGTTTATAATCCCTAGTAAAATTTACACTTAGTAAGTATATCTACATGCCACACGTGCATGTTCAATCAAATGCATAATATATATATATTTATTTATCACTTAATAAATATTAATCACTACAAATTCTCCAACAAATTCTAGCTATAACTAGTTTCACCAAACTTCTATATCTACTAAGTCCATTTCTTAGTACTAGACGTTCCCAAAATTCAAATTTCAAAATTTGAATTGCCTTCATAACATATATACCTATGAAACTTACTTTAAGTGATATATTGCTTTAGGTATAGACTAGCATGCACACTTTATGTAATTAAATATTATTCCTCATATAATATATCATTTGAAATATTGAGACCAAACCAATCCCATATATATGTCATTGTACGACCTTAGTACTACTACTATGACTACTCTCTTACAATTTAGAGTGATATGCTACTATCTTTAATATTTACTTAATACTAACTTGTGATAATAACAGTAATGTTACATCCTAATTCTATAAGTCCAACACCTAATGGACTAAGCCAATAATCTATAAAAGTCTAATTTATCAAAATGACAAAATTTTCATAATTTAAGAAAATACTATTTAAGGAACACATAACTTATTCTAAGCAATCAACTATTTCCACATCGAGTTAACTAATGATAATAATAAAATAAATATACATATAACATAGTAGAAAATAATAACAAAATATTTTTGGTTATTACAATCTACCCTCCTTAAAGGAATTTCGTCCTCGAAATTAACTTCAACCCACAGAAACACAGGGTATCAACTCCTCATATCCTTACCCATTCAAAATTTTTCTGTTAGAATTTCCACTCCACAGGACCTTATCTAGGGGTATACTCTTATATTTTAGTTCCCCTTTCTACCGCGCCTACTAACGCGTCGTATAAGCATCTGCGTGGGATCGGATACGTACCTTCTTCACATTGAGATATTAAATCAGTTATGCATATCCACTATCGTAGGTGGTAGCTCGAGTCTATACACTATTTGGCCAACATGTGTAAAGTACCTATATATCTCAGGCTTTACTCGCCCTTCCTCTTAAAATCCATAACATTTCTTCATTGAAGTAACCTTCAACAGCATACTGTCACCAAAAGTATGTAACCTTTTATCATTTCTAAATCATCATCCATGAGAGTAGCGAGCATACTCTGTCATATTTCGTCTACTATTTTTGATAATTCTCTTACTTCTTGCCGACTTATATGTGGTACCTCGCTCCAAGTAAATTTAGCACTCATAAAACATCTTATAGGTTGCCATACGTATTGTGGCCAACAAACTGTCTTCATAAGAGAATGTTATCAACTACAAGCGCTTACTCTATCTTACCAGGAAGTACACTATTTGTAACATCCTTGCTTCAAGCCTCCATTAGGTCCTTACACCCACGGAATGATGGCTCTTATACACAAGTACGTCACATTGGCTACTTCCTGGATGATGCTTCTGCTAGTTTACAGGACTTCATCCGGTTCACTAAAGGTTTGTATTTGACCTAACACTTCAAAATATACTAAAACTCAGATCGAGATCACCTTCTTTAGGAATACAAGGATCGTATTATTTTCCTTAGTTCTTTAATATTCCGCTCTTATGTGCTGACATGTAGGACGTCAAATCACAAATCCAATTGCCACTTTCTGAATACTCATCCATCCTTTACCTAATCATTGTACTATTTTGCATCTAATAACTCGAGATGCATCTAGTGTGGTGTAGGTGGTGCTTGCATCATTCTCTCGACCTTAAGTTTCCATTGCAGTACGTTTTCTCCTTGCCTTCGAGTAGCAACACTAACATAGATACTTTCCTAGTTACAAATTCTATCCATATCCTTTGTTTCATATTGTCCTTGAGGTTCGTCAATGTGTAGGCTACTACATATTGGGCCAAGGAAGCTTTCAGTCTCTCTTCAGTCTTTGTGCGCCGACAGCTCTTGAATACTACCACGCTTGTAGGATGAACCACAAGTTCTGTATTAAGAAATAAGCATTTTTTTTTTTTTTTTGTAAGCCAGCTCTTTGAACCAATAGCTTTGATCTTCTAATCCTCCAGTTCAGTCGAGTCTTCTAAACTCAGTTTGGGCTCGTATTTAAGTATCCTTAACATCCTCCCAGAGGTTGGAGTATGCAAAACATCATCAACAACGAATTCCTCCACCTAATTTTTGAATACTAACACCATCCCTTGGGCATTGAATAATTTTAAGACCAAATTTCTAGTCCCCCGGTGTTTGAGTACTACTTCAGATGTCACACTCATTGGTACTTCTTGCTCTTGGTGTCTAGTTTGAGTATTTTTTTCCCGATTTAAGAATTAACATTGCTTTATTAAAAAGTAGATTCCTAAGTAGAGGCAAACCGTCTTCCTTGTTAATTTTGTAGGGAGTTATTTTGGTCATAAAAGAAGAATTTGATTGAAGGAAAATAAATCTTTATTTACTTAAAAGCGTACTGAATCTCTAGTTACATAGTCACTAGATTATTGGAATAGGAACAAAAATATCTTCTTTGGATAAAATTTGACAAGTTGAAAGAGACTATTATTCGTCCTCCACGCATGACTCGGCTTCAGATCCTTCAGGGTCTTCTTGTAGGTCCTCTTCTGGGTGTTCCTCGAAGTTTATTTCCATTTCCACATCTGCTGGAGTTGGTGCTGGCACATCCTCGGATTCAGAGTCTGACTCATCAATTTCTACTTCAAAATGATAGTCAGGTATGTCATCTTCTGGTTCATGGATGTTGGTTGTTGCGGGCAGATCTAAGTCCTTGCTTTTCGGTATTGGGGAATAATCTAGCTCATTGGGACCTTCTGGCATTTCCTCATCTTTGGATTCTTCATCTGAGGGAATCTCTATTACTTCTACTATTTTCTCTGCTTCTATTTGAGGTGGGCTTATTAGTTCAAGTTCCAACATTTCTGCTGTCACTTCAAAATAGTCTGGCATTTCTGATTCTTCCAAATCTCGTTCAGTTGTTACGTTCACAGATTCTGTTATGTCCTCCACACTGTCGTCACTTAGCTTATATCGTATGTTCTTGACGCGTTCTTCTTCCATGCCGTTTGTTTCCACAATATAAGTCTTTTCGAAAACGAAGTTGTGGAAGTCAAGCGTCAGCTCACATATGAATGCTGCGTATCTAATTGCGTCGCCAAGATTTGAGACACGGTGCCAGACTTCATCGATATAGTAAAGAAGTTCGGGGACATGTGACAAAGCAGCCCTTAGCACTAGAAACTTCTCTCGTGATTTGATCAAGGCTCCCCTCACCTCTACTACTCTTTTAATTTCTTCATTAATTGCGATGACTTCTCGCAGAGCTCTAAGAATCTTATCCTCTTCGTGGCGGATATTTTCGATCTTAAGTGACAGAATATTTTTTATTTCTGCAAGTACTGTATCGTTTGACGCCTTAATTCTAAGAGACATATCTCCTATATCTGAAAAAAAATTCTTTAACTATTCAGTAAGACTTAATATAAGTAGATATATATTTATATAAATCTTTATAAATAAAATAAAACCTCTTTATTTATTTATAAATTCCAAAAGATAACAAGCTAAAGGAGTTACACTAAAACTCCTAACTAAAGTGGAGCCATACTAACACTCCTTATTACATAAAAAAATATAAACACATAGAATAAAATGCAACTTGACTTTTCTACTCTTCTATGTCTGACCCTTCCTCTAACATATCTTCTGTCAAATCTACATAGTCGAGTTCTAAGTACACCAAGTTTGATGAAATTGGTAACTTTTGAAGGAATTCAGACCTAACAGCATTATTGGGTCGATGATATATTTCTTCTTTAGAGCCATCAGGGTGATAAATGGTGTCGGTAATTTGATATTGATCCACTAAGTTGATCATGAGTAGGTCATATCTTTCGGCCTCATCTACCCCGACATACCCTAGATGTTCCCAATTTGCTCTTAGACTATGTTGGACTTGTGGCATGTTGAGAGCGTGCATCAAGGCTATGTACTTCTCATGTGACTTCAATAAACAATTCCAACGATCTATTATCTTATCCATACCCTCATGTATTTTGTTAATTCTATGAAAGACCTTGTTTTCTTCCAGCATGGGTGGGGTCTTAGGAACTCTCTTTAAGGCCTTAATATGCCTAACAATGTGCTCTACTTGCTCTGGTCTCATGATGTTGGTGCTTAGTTGGTTCTAGGGTTCTGAAAATAAAAAGAACTTCTGGAATTACTAAAATGCACATAAAATACAATCATGCAAAAATGATACTTACTTGGTAGCCAGTGGAACCTTTTTAGCCGATATGTGTAACTCGTGAGAACGTTCGGGACCAATATAACTGTGGCTCTGATACCAAACTGTAACGCCCGTACTTTTCATAAATTACTAATTTAGTTACAAGCGTTAAAATGCGGAAAATCTATAATGTCGCTTTTATTTATAAACATAAAATATTTCATATTTGAGCTCAGTTTGGACTTAAAAGACATAATAATTAATAAATAAAAATAACTGCGACATTAATTTAATAACACTAAAAGAAATAAATGGAGCGTGCCCTAAACCACCCTCAGTTATATGGTCCTCAGCGAGTACACACACAAGCCTCCAAGGTCTCACTTGCCACCGGCTTTCTAAGTTTTATAACCTTAATCTGCACATGGTAAGTTTGATAAGGGTGAGCTACTAAACTCAGTAAGGAAATGCTTGTCACGTAGTCACATAAAATAAAAGAAAAACATATAACTAAAACTTAGATACTCATATTTAGACAAAAATAGCAATACATATAAGCTTAATCTTATCACTATTAACTAATCACTAGTTTCTAAGCTAAGTCACATAATAATGGTTATGCCGGAGTTCGACTTTGGCAAATAAACTCGAACTATTAGACTAAATGGCGGAGGGCTGGGTTCAGTAAAATCGTACCCACTACTAGATGGCCCCCTATCTACCATATAGACCCAACAGTCAAGTATTTAACCATTATCTTCTCGGTCAAACCATGTCACATAATCTACAATAAATCTAATTTAAATAATGTTTAACTACTATACATTATTTAAATAGAGTATCACAATTATATCCTAATCATACCATAATCATATCATAATTATTTCATAACTACATAATAATCATATCATAACAATATCATAGTCATATCATATTCATACCATAATCATATCATTGTTTAAATAATGCGAATCCATTGTACCGTCCATTATCTAAACAACATAACTAGTTTAAATAATGTGAATCTTATAAACACATTATTTACATACATACTTAAATAACATGAATCTTATAAACATATTATTTAAATATATATATATACCTTTAGCAATGGCCATGCTCTAATACTGTAAACATACATAAATAACATGAATCTTATAAACACATTATTTAAATATATATTATACAGTACATTAAATAACAAACAATAAAGAGTCAGGCAGAAGACCTTAGTTAACTTCTCTTTTACTATTCCCACTCTTCCTATGAATGTTATTACATACAGAAAACTTATGTTTTTTCTACTTAATTTCCTTACCTCGAATGTGGAGATCCTAGCTTGATTGCGAAAATTATATGTAGAACCAAAGCCTTGTATACATACCACGTAAACCTTAGTTTCCAAATATTAAGATTAGAAACACAAAAATGGCAATAAAACTTAACCCAGTTATACTATAAATAAATTCTCAAAATAACATATCATACCTTAATTTTTGGAAATGAAAACACCAACTAATTGCAACCCTAAGTTTAGAACTCTATAACTTGATGAACAATTGGTAGCAATGGTGAGGTTCATGTGTTTTGGCAAATAACAAAAATTATAGTGTTGTGGCTATATGATAATTATAAGAAGATGACGGTGATTTTGAAATTAAAAGTGGTGTATGGTATTGTATGGTTGTGTGAGGTGGTATGAATGGAAGTTTGAAGCATTGGCTGTGAATGAAATAAAAAGAAAACTATGAGAGTTTTATGGTGATATTGGTGCTTGGCTCTTGATGAAAACAAAGAGATAAATTGGAATGGGAGAAGATGGCTACGAGAGAGAAAGAGGGAGTAATTGATGAGTGTGAGTCAATAAAAAAAATGAACTTACACTCTTTATTTATAGACTTTAGAGTTAACCAATGCCATAACTCTACTAACTCTAATTAATATTTAAAAATATTTAAATAAATGATCAAGCTCTTATCTTTACCACACTACTCGGTCACACATCCACTACAGAGACTCTCCCTTGAGTCGTACAATCAATAACAATGATATTTCTTTGTTGATTCTATGAGATATATTCTCCAAAGCTGCCACATAAACTTCTTATCACTCCTTAACTAAGTTTTAAATTTTGAATATCCCTCTAGTGCTATCCCAGGTACAAACAACTTCTGCTATTCTCTCTACAACAATACTCTCCACTAATTCCTCTTTTCAAGTTCAAGAATAAAGTTTATAATCCCTAGTAAAATTTACACTTAGTAAGTATATCTACATGCCACACGTGCATGTTCAATCAAATGCATAATATATATATATTTATTTATCACTTAATAAATATTAATCACTACAAATTCTCCAACAAATTCTAGCTATAACTAGTTTCACCAAACTTCTATATCTACTAAGTCCATTTCTTAGTACTAGACGTTCCCAAAATTCAAATTTCAAAATTTGAATTGCCTTCATAACATATATACCTATGAAACTTACTTTAAGTGATATATTGCTTTAGGTATAGACTAGCATGCACACTTTATGTAATTAAATATTATTCCTCATATAATATATCATTTGAAATATTGAGACCAAACCAATCCCATATATATGTCATTGTACGACCTTAGTACTACTACTATGACTACTCTCTTACAATTTAGAGTGATATGCTACTATCTTTAATATTTACTTAATACTAACTTGTGATAATAACAGTAATGTTACATCCTAATTCTATAAGTCCAACACCTAATGGACTAAGCCAATAATCTATAAAAGTCTAATTTATCAAAATGACAAAATTTTCATAATTTAAGAAAATACTATTTAAGGAACACATAACTTATTCTAAGCAATCAACTATTTCCACATCGAGTTAACTAATGATAATAATAAAATAAATATACATATAACATAGTAGAAAATAATAACAAAATATTTTTGGTTATTACAGATATATTAATACTTTGTAATTAATTTGCATTGGGTACGACCGTTTTTAATCATATAGCTAACATTTTTATTAAAAACAAATTAATTAGAAGCTATGATTAGAAAAACAAACACATTTAATCATAATTGGTATTATTATTTTATATTTTTCTAGCATCATCACGATGTTTTGTATTAAATTGAATACTATTGTTATGTAGTACGATTAATAGTACAAATTTTTAGTCACAACATAATTTTTTTGTGACTAAGACTTTTAATCACAATAAAAAGTTACTTGTGACTAAAACATAGTTTTTAGTAGGGGTGGGCATCATCCAATCCAATCCAATTGAACCGAACCGAACCAATCCAATCCAATTACAAAAAGTTGGATATCCAATTACAATTGGATTGGATTGGATGTTAAAAGTTGGATTCTAATTGGATTGGATCGGTTATTGGATGTCAATCTCAAAATCCAATTAAAAACCGATCCAATCCAATTACATTTATATATATTAAAAAATTATTTATATAATAAAAAATATTAAAAATATTTATTATATTTTTATTTGATTTTCTTGTATGTTGAATTTGTAACATTTGATTGTTTAGTGTATTTATTTTCATGATGTTTTGTTCTATTTTATTACTTAGACATATTATTGTTTTAATTATTTAAAACTTTTAGCTACAATACACTTGTAAGAATAGTATATTTATGAAGTATTAAACTGAAATAAAAAGTGATACTCAGTTTTTTACTTATTTTTCTTTATATTTTTAAGCTAATATTGAAATTTAGGTGTGTAATTGGATATCCAATTAAAAAATCGATCCAATCCAATTAGTAATTGGATTGGATTGGATTGGATTTTGAGGTCTAATTGGATTGGATCGGATGATGATTTCTCAAATCCAATTACTAATTGGATTGGATCGGATGAGGAAAAAAAGGTTGGATTGGATCGGATGCCCACCCCTAGTTTTTAGATACAAATTTTCACTAATTTCCTTTTAGTAACAACAAGTATTGTGACTAAAAATACATTTAATAACAACAAATTATAATTTTTGTGACTAATATTTTTAGCCACAGACTTTTTAGTCACAACATAAAATAATAATTTACAATTAATAGTCACAAAAATAAGAATTTTCGTAATAACTAAACAAAGAAAAATGTGATAATTAGTGTGTGAGATAGATATTGCTTTGGGAGTCCCTCATATCTACAATTACATAGTATAATAAAATTAATTAGTACTTAAAGTGATACTGAAAAAATTACCACTTTGCAAAAACAACGAAGACATAATACCTTTTTTTTTATCCATGTACTAAAATTTCGATAATGTTCATCTTGAACTTATTTTTGGTTCCTCGACTTACTAGGATAAGTGATCTTGATCCAATCGAAATATTTCCTTCAAGATGTAATTATATATTATTCTTATTAGTACATTACAATTTCATTTTTAATCGAGTCTTAAAATGTAATTTAAACTTACTCAATGTACAGTTGAACCTCATTAACATTTTGCAAAACGAGTTGATGTGCTTCATCTCGATTAGCTCGACTCACCAACTATAAAAAATCTTACTTTTAGTCTTCACAAAATTTGTGAAAGAAATTAAAAAAAGTTGTGACTAATTATAAATCATCATTCCTATATTGCGACTAAAAAGTCTGTGGCTAAAAGTATTAGTCACAAAAATCACAACTTGTTGTGACTAAATGTGTTTTTAGTCACAATACTTGTTGTGACTTAAACTAAATTAGTGACAACTTGTATGCTTTATTCACAAGTAATTTTTTTATTGTGACTAAAAGTTACATATATAGTCACAAAAAAGTTATGTTGTCACTAAAAATGTGTCACTAAAAATAGGTTTTTTTTTTTGTAGTGTTATGTTGGAAACAGAAACGCCCCTTCCCCCTTTACTTATTTCATTATCAATTAGAGGAAGACACGACCAAACACTTGCAACATCTGACAAGTAGTCTGAACATAATTTTACTGTTTCTTCAATGATGTAGTCTGAACATTTGGTTATTACTAGTTTTTAACTCCTACTTTTATGTTACTTTTGTCATATTACATTATATAATATGTAATTTAATCACCATATATATAATATAAGATATTTTTACGATGTATCCCTTAAAATGAGTCCACTGATGCACTTTTTATTTATGTTTCGGTATTTGAGAGAATTTTTTAGTCCAATTCTTTTTATGATTGTTTACATTATAGTTATTTAAGACAACTTATAAAATTTTAAGAGATTCAAAAAAATTTAATGTACCGATCGAAAACAAACTCAAACAGTAAATATATATCACATATTTCATATTTTAATCTATATTATATTTTAATAATAAATAATGTAATAATTTAGTGTTTTACAATAAAAAAAATATTACACTGAACATGTGCACAACGAAACCTAGTGACATGACAATAAGAAAGTTATTTATTACATATTATCATGTTATCTTATTATCTCATAATTATGATATATTATTATTTAGGAATATTAATTGGAGTAATAATCAAGGTTGAAATACGTTCTTTTGATAAACTATTCTGAGAACCATGTCCATCTCCATTCTCATATATGAATAGTGCTGTTCTAGCCATATTTTTGCAAACTTCAACAAAATTTTCTGATAAACAACTCTCATCTTCATCTTTCTTATTCATATCCTTCCATGTTTCACTTATCAAGAACTTGATGTGTTCACGAGCTTCGTCTTCTGTAGCATTATTATCGTACATGTAACACTGAATCGATTTAGGAACGTCGCCTCTATTCAATTCATCCTGGTCAATTTAATTAAATCAAATTAATTGTTGAGGATAAATATTTTTTTAACTAAAGGTAAATAATTGTGATTAATTAAAAACATATCTTCAACTATATAGATATTTGTTACTAAAACTAAAAGTTTATGCTATCATCAAGAGTGCGACTAAAAGGTTATAGCACTTACATCAAATGAAGTACATAAGTGTTTTTCTTTTATTTTACTTATATATATATAATAAATAAAAATATAAAACTAAGTAAAAATAAAATGTTCCTAAATCATCTTCAAGCCTTGTACTCACAAACACTAACAAAAATCATATTTTGTTGTGCCTACATATTTTGTTACTTAAACTAAAAAATTATGCTATCGCGAGTACGAATAAAATGTTAGAATACTTACATCAGATGATAAATAGGTGCTTTTCCTTATTTTACATTAGAAAAAAAAGCTTTACATTAGTTACTTTTCTACATGTAGAGAAGCATTATATTTAGGATAATTAGTAATTTTTTCTCCCGAACTTTAATATGTACCAAATTATGCTCTCTGAACTTTTTTGGCCGTTAAAAATTCCCCTTAAACTATTGAGATTGTTAAATTTAAGGACTTTTGTCTAATTTTAGACAAAAAAATTCTAACATGGATGAACGTTCAAGGAGCGTAATTTAGTACGTATCAAAGTTTGAGGGACATGATTTGATAGATATCAAAGTCTAGGGAGCATGGTTTAGTACATAAACAATCATTGAAACAGTAAATTTGAATAAAATTAGACAAAAGTCCTTAAGTTTAACAATCTCAATAGTTCGGGGAGAATTTTTAACGGCAAAAAAAGTTCAGGGGGCACGATTTAGTACATGTCAAAGTTTAGGGGGAAAAATTACTAATAAGCCTTATATTTATTTTCAATGCTTCTCTATAAAGTTCACCGTTAAAAATATTAAATGAAAATTTGGATCGTCCCTTATCCAAAATGGTATAAAAAAACCCTAAGTTCAATTTTCATCAATTTCTTTTTCTTTTTAACATAATAACAAATGTGAAGTCAGTGTCTAGCACAATCAGATGAAAAACTTATAAGTAGTCTGGTCATAACACCTAAGTTTTATTTTTGATAAAAATTGAGTTGATCGAAGCTATTTAACAAAATAGAAGGTCTGATACGTAAAATTAATGTGATAATTAAGAGTACTTACCGAAGATGTTCCTAAATCATCTGCAAGCCTTGTAATCAAGCATGCTTGTTTAATTATGTTGGGATAATGATGTTGCAATTGCAAACTTTTCAAGTCTTGTTTTGTTATAGGATTTGTGAAACAAAAATAAGCATGCATAAGAATTACTGATGCTCCTATTGAAAGCCAACCCAACTCAGTGTATTCTTCCAATGTTGGTTGGTATCCACTATAATACCATTTTGCTTCTTGTAAATAACATTTACATAAATCTACCCACTACAAAATAAAATAAAAATTACATACAATTAAGTTAACACATGTTATATAAATATATATTAATTAATTAACTGGGAAAAACACAACAGAAAAATACAACTTTTTAGTCACAACATAAAAATTTTGTGACTAAATGTATCTTTTAAGCAACAAAAAGTTATTTGTGACTAATTAAACAATATAGTATTTAAATACAAGTTGCCACTAATTAAGTTAACACATGTAATATAAATATATATATATATATATATTAATGTAACTTGGAAAAAAATTATATGTATTAATTAAAGTATTGGGGATCTTTATTTGCACCCCAAAAACTTATATAAGACCCTATTTAATCATTTTTATTTTATAGGAAAATATATATCTTTAATCATACTAATTTTTTTTTTCATATTCTTAAAAATTATTCCTATAAGAAAACAAATTATATTAATTTAAATATTATAACAAAAAATGAAATAAAAATGATATGAAATTTTATTAGAACAAAATAATACATGATTTTTTTTTTAAAAAAAAACATGAAAATAAAATTAAAATAAGTATTGAGGTTAGCACAATATGTGAGAATTTTTTTTTTTTAAAAAAAATATTAAGAGTGATTATTAAAAATTATTTTAAGCTTTTTTTTAATATTAAGGTTGTACTTATTATTTTGTGGGGTGCAAGTACTTTAAAACCTCTTTTTAACTTTTTGAAATATTTATATAATTTTCACAGAAATTGTTGTTCTTTTTTTAAACATTACCATTCAAATTTAAACATACTACACATTTTTTTTAATCTTTTATCTTACATTAAATACAACTATAATAACATAAAATATTTTCTTAACAATACGACTAAAATTTAAACTCATTGCACAAATTTAAAAAATATCTTTCTATTATCATTTATCACACAAAACATATTTTCTACTATATTTCTAAAAATATATATATATTTTTTTTATTTTTGATAAAATCATACCAAACATAACATTTATCCGGCTATCAAAATTCTATTATAGGGTTAAAAAATATATTTCTATTATTGTTTTATTTTTAAATAATAAAATAAAAAAAATGTTTATAGTTCTTAAATTAAAAAATTATAAAATTAAATTTTGTACTGTTAAACTAAAATTATAAATAATAATAAATTTTGAATATTATTATGTTTTCTTTCTATAATTAACACTTAAATTAAATATTTTTCAATAAAAAATAAGTTTTGTTTATTGAATAATTTTAAAAAAAATTAATTATACAACTAAAATAAAAATTAAAAAATATAACTAAATATAAATTCATTCACGTAATATTAACTTAGTATATATGGTACGTACATACCGATTTCTTAAGGTATTCAATGTTGACAAAGTTTTGTTGTACTAATACATCGGACCCCATCTCATTTATGGTATTGTGTAAAACAAAGAAAGGCATCTTCATGTAATCTGGTAACTCATTGATTAATTTCACATCCCATCTACAAAATCAAATATAATTATTATTATTACATACAAAAATTAAATTAGTGTATGTCATTTGAGATGCTAGGAATTTGTATTTATGAACAAAAAGTTTATTATATAGTATCCAACAATAACTTATAATCTAGGATATAAGTATCCAATATATATTAAATATTTTTTTTAATATATATTAATTATCTCATATATTTAAAATAATTAGGGTCATAATTAAATGAATAATATTTTTCAGTTTGTAGTTATATACTTATTTTTTTGGGCATATTAATACAAGACTCATTTGGTAGGTTGTATAAAGGAATAACAAATAACACTATGTTTGAATAAAATATTATATTGTATTAATTATTATGACCATAAATTTTAATACAATATGAATCGTAGTATTTAATTTACACATAGAAAATGATTTGTATTAGCCTAGATTATAATATTTATATAAAAAGTCCGGGGTTGGGGATCCCGACCCCAGACGTGGCCCCGGTCCCAAATCTTGGACCCTAGACTCAAGACCCGGACTTGGCCCTAACCTCAAACCCTAGAGCCAAACCCAGATCCCAGAGTCGATATGGACCAGAACCCTGGACGCAGAACCCGACTCTATTCCAGGACCGGCCCTGGACCCGCACAGAGACCTTGACCACGGACCCAGACCCCGACTCAAACTCGAACTTAGACGGCCCAGACCCGGATTCGACCCCAATCTTAGACTCAAGACTTGAACCCCGACCTGAACCCTGAATCCCAGACCCTGGCCCCAAACATGGTTAGGAGTTGGAGTCAAGTTTATGGCAAATATAATATAATTATACACAAGCTATTAATACAAGTTAAAATTTGTATTAAATAATATTAATACAATACGATCCAACACAATACAAATACAACACGACGTACCAAACGAGTTCAAAATATTTAATATAAATATAATATTTAAAAATATAATAATTATACTAACCTTTCAACAGCACTAGTGAAAAGCTCTAATTCCTCCAAAGTTCCATATACATCATAAATATCATCAATTATTGTTATAAGCACAAATAATCTTGCATTTATTCTTCTAAAATAGCTGAATTCTCCCTCGAATTTTAGTCCAACATCCCATAAGAAAGCCTCCATCAATCTATCTCTAGCAAAATTCAATTTCCCACCAAGTTTACAATTCGTCCACCACCTAAAAATATACAAATATATTATTAGAATAATAGAGCATATATAATTATTCTATAAATATATATAATCTATCTCTAGCAAACATTCGTTGCATTGCATGTTACTAATACCTAATATATATAGTTATAATTATTACCTCGATAAATGTTGTAAATCTTCTTGGTGTGTTGATTGCACTATATTAAAATCTAATTTCGCAAACTCGAACAAAGTCGAATTCATGTCTTGTTTTTTCTCATATATTTCGTCAATGAACCACCTAGCTTCCGATCTTGTTATTCTCCAATCAAGCGGAAGCTCGAAAGCGTGATTAATTAATAGCAAATTACTATTAATATTATTATCATCTAATAATAATATTTTTTTCTCTTCCTCATTCTCCATTTTCTCCATGTATTTTTTAAGACATTTAGTTGAAAAAATTCTTGCTTCCTCCAAAATATTTTCATGTTTCATAGCATAGAATGAAGCTTCATATAAACACAATACTCCCATAATATCATCACTCAAGGATGTTTTAAATTTCCCTCTCTTATCCTTGAAAGCATTAAAAATTTCTGCAATAAAATTCATAAGATATATCGATCACTATTTATTCTACATCTACTAAAGAAACCATGCATAATGATTTATTTTTTTTTTTAAAAAAAAATAGTTAATAAAAAAGAAGAAGAGAGAAGAAAAATACTCATCGTCGATTTTTATTTTAAGCACGTGTAAAATTTTAGCAGATATCTCGCCAGCTATTAAAAATGCTTGATAATAAGTTAGTACATGATTCAAATAATCACATTCATTTGTTTATTCTATGTTTTTTATATATGTAAAACCGATTGTATGAACTATAATTTATTTCCACCTTGTTTATTTTTGAATATTTTAGAATATATATAATGATGATATGCATACTACAAGTACACAATTTATATCATCATATAAATAAATATTTTAATTAAAGATAAAAATGATATTTCTACTTAAAAGATTCTCATCATTAAATTATGCATGCGTACGTACCTTGAGGTACTGTATAACCATGTTGGCGTAGAAGCCTAAATTCGAGAGCAATGGCATATAAATTATAATTAGGGTTAGTAATAATATTATTGTTAATATAATTATCAGTGTATTTTTTCTTCAAAATAGTGTTTATTTCATTCTTAAAATGGTAAGATATTCCAAGCCTTTGTAATGTATCAATTAGCTCAAGTAGGGCTAAAGAGTTAATTTCCAGTCCAAGGAGCATTCTTGTCACTTCTTTCTTCAACTTATTTAATTGCCTTGTATAGGATTCTCCCTGCATGCATAAAAATATGGGATTAATTCAAAAATACTTAAAAATAACAAAAAATTTACGTTTTTATGAAATTCTGATTTTTTTTTTTCTTTTTTTACATTTTTATGGATTTTTTTTATAAACCGTTATTTTCAGATTGCTCTAAAAAAGACTGTTGTTTACACGTTATTTTCACAGGCAGCCAGATGAAAACAACATTATTTTTCCTTTAAAAAATCACTAATCCGTAAAAATATTTTTTTTAAAAAAAATGTACAATTTTAGAGTAGTTTGTGTAATTTTTCCTAAAAATATATATACGTATTAATTAATAGTTCTATATGCAAAGAAAACTAGCCTAGCTTAATTTAATATAATGCATGGTATAGGAAAACTATTAATCTTCTATTTTATAATTAGACCAAATAATAGCATGTATAATCAAACCATCCATACAATTTTAATTAATGATCATATATATATCTTATAAGACTCAGATTAGTTTTTAGGTGAGATATTTCTTATTTTTTTTTTGTATATAGAGAAATTGTAATTTTTTTATATAACAATATATATTATAATTATATAAATAGTAAATATGTTGTTTGTTTTCGAGAAATACTCATGTTGGATTCACTCTAATCGGTTTTCATGTTAGAAATTACTCTTTAATTACAAACATTGTATAAATATTTTGTTTTAATTATAAAATTTGTGTATGTATTTTTTTTTTTTTTTTGAAAAAAAATGCTGTGGGATATATAATAATATTTTTTTTCAAATAAATTAAAATAAAAATATGTAAATTTTACTATTAGAGACGAAATATTTTTTAGCAAAACATAAAATATAAAATAATATCTCGTTGCAAAAAAATCGGATTTTACAAAAAAATAAATAAATAAAAGGACATATGGTCATTTATTGGTCAAGAAAAGTATTTTGCGCGATGCTTTTAAATATGCATCATCAATGGCTATTCAAAGCATTTAGCAATCAAATTTCAGCGATCGCGCAAAAATACTTTAGACTCATTTTTGTAGTGTTCAAGTAGTCAGTTTCATGCGTGTTGTTTTATTTTATACGAGTGTAAGTGACTATATTTTTTAATTTTATATATTTTTGATGTCTTTAGTTGTTTAAAATTTTTTGAAAACATACCATATAGCTATTATAAAAAATTAAAATATAATTTCTCTAAATTGATCAAAACGCTCCTATATTTTTAAAAAAATATATAGCTATACATATAACCATCATGTACACATAACCAAGTTATAAACTAAAAAAATATATAACTAAATATAAGTGAAATACATGATATTAACATAATATTTATTTATATATTATATCATCGGGATCAAAATATAGAGTAAAAAATTAAATCAGTACCCATATAATAAATAAATGGTTGTGGAGAAAAAAAAAAGGAAAGAAATAAAGGAATAAATTATAGCATCATATATTGAAAAAAATTTCTACAGTGAGACACTATTTTTTATTTCGATATAGAGACGTGTTTATTTTTAGTACTTATACATAAATTTAACGTCTAATTTAAATTTAAATTAAGATTTATATAAAAAAAATAATTATCTTTTTTTCCAATAATTTAAATTAAGACGTGTTAATTTTAACCGTTAACTTTAACGAAAAAAACCGTTAAACCAATAATTTTTATTAGATAGCCACAGATTTAATAGAAGAGATTTAATAAAAACAAATCAGACCTTATATTGGGTTGAAAGAGATTGAATGTAATCGAAAGACCAAATCGGAGGTTCATAATTGGCCGATCTTCGAACAATAGAAGATTTAGTAGTAGAGCTAGGGCTACTATTATTGACCACAGTACATTGGATGGGGTAGCAAGTACTTGATTTTGATTTTGATTTTGATTTTGAAATAGGACTAATAGATGTTTTTGGTGTGAAAAATCTACAAAAGTGATTATTATTAGTACTAATGGTAGGTAGTGATGATACTATTGATGGAGAAAATTGGTGAACAGCCATACAATGCATTTTTTTTTTTTTTGTAATTATATGTATAATTTTTCGAGATGAAAATTTCTGCATTGTACCTCTTGTATTTATATATCTTTATGATGGTGAATTAGGCAAGAACATTAATTGAAACATTTTTATTTATATATCTTAAACATAGTATTTATTAAATAATACTAATACAATCTAACACAATACCAAGGCCGTTTCAAGGTGTTGAGAGGCCTAGGGCAAAATTTATAAGAAGACTTTTTCCTTTTAAAAAAAATTAAAATAAATATTCTTTATTTATTAATTTATTTGCTTTGAGATATTATTTATTATTTAAATTTTGACACAATTTAATTTAGAAAAATTACCTCACATACTATTTTTTAACTTTTTTTTCTTTCAAATTTACAGTTTAAGTTGTGTTCCAGTAGTTTTTCCGGTAGTTTCTATATGAGTTGCTATGTTGATTTTGATTGCGATTTAGGTTGCTTCGTTAGTTGCTATGGGAGTTTCTATGTAGAATTCTGTAAAAATACCAAAAAAAAAAAAAAACTGTTTTGAAGTGTAAAAATAAAAAAATCCCTATAATTTAACTATTTTATCTCCATATGACATATAATTTTTCTCACCACATAAGCTAACATAAAAAATAAATCAATAGTATGCAAAAATTACGTTAATTTTTTTTTTCATTTATGTTAAACGTTGTATAAATTTAAGAAGATACATAATAATAAAAGAATATACTTTTTATTTAAGTTATAATATTGTCATTGTTTGTTATAATGTTGCTATTAAATTTTTAAGCTATAATATTCTTGTTAGTTATATATTAAAAATATTTGATTTATTTATTATTATTACAATATTTTTTATCCTTTTGATTGCATCTAGAGTAATTTTTAAAAAATTACATACTGAACATAATATTCGCTTCTTATAAAAAATAGGACTTTTTTCAGTTTTAACCAAAAAAATAATAATATTACAAAAATACTTCCAGTTGGCCAAATAAACAAATATACAGCCCAAATAAAAAAATTAACACAAATACCATTTACACACCTTCAAACCAGTATCCATGCTTCCTGGGCAACTATCGCGCAACCATCGTGCAACCACGCAACAGCCCAACGCAACCGAAAGGAAAATTCAACAGAAAGAAAACCACCATTAATTCCGACGACTTCAGCTGAGAAGACGACCAGAATCAATTAAAACATGGGCTGTTTTGAATTCATGAAAAAAAAAGTGTAGAAAAACTACTACGAAATTAAAATTCAATCGGAAATCCAGTTTAATTTGTATAAAACTAATGTCCTGACTTCAATTTTCAGATCCATGCCAGATCTCAAAAAGTTGAACTGGAGTTCCTAAACAATCAAACTCAAGTATAATCCAAAAAAAATTACATCCATACTATAGTAAAATGTTTATCCTGGTATATTTTCATTGTTTTCCAAATTTCTATTAATGGTGAATTTGTTCATATTAAATCATAAAGAGACATGTAGATAGAGTTACGTACGTGGAAACACTGTTCTAATTTTTAATGTTTCTTAATAGTTGCATAAATATTTTGCTAACAGTTATTTTGTCTGATTGAAATCTTTGTTTGATGCAACCTTCGGCCAATTACCCAGCAACCACCCAGAAACTTTCTTCTGATTGAAACCTTCATTCGATGCAACCTTCGGCCAACCACCCTGCAACCATCGTTTGATTGAAACCTTTGTCTGATGCAACCACCGCGAAACCACGCAGCAACTACCTGACAATCATCGTCTTATTGTATAAGTGATAGTGTAAGAGACATTTTGGTAATTAAAATAACATAAAAGGTATAAATGTTGTCCACACCTTATGGAAGTATTTTCGTAAATAAAGTCAATTTATATTTTCTATGTAAGAATTCCTAAAAAATATACATAACAATATTCAATTTTTTTTTAAAATAATGTATTTTTTTAAGAAAAAATCTCAACACTTATCTAGATGAATATATATAACCCTAAAATTTTTAAAATAGCCAAAAAGTGAGTGAGATCGGAATCGGACCGAGCACCTAACACCAATACACTCAATCACTCTTAGCAATTGTGCTATAACTCTTTTATAAAATTCATTGACCAAATATATATATATATATATATATATATATATATTATTTTTATTTATATATATAAATATAAATCAATTTTAGTTTTTTGGGGTCTCCGAAATGGTGGGGCCTAGGGCCTAGCTGCCCCACTCTTTGACCGGTTATGCACAACACAATACAATACAATATAGTACAATATATAACGATGTACCAACTTAGCCATTCCATGTAGTATAATTTATTATATAGTAGGTAGGTATATATATTGTTTATAGTTAGATGTGTAACAGGTACTACTATAATTCTAATTAGCTAGCTCCATTAATATATTAGATTATTAACAAATAATTTTGATTCATTAATCTTTTTTTATATTGATTTCATCATTATATTACTCTATTATAAATTTAGAATTGCACATTCACTACTACAAAAATCCCTTTTAGAGGCGGTTTTTAAGCCCTTTCAGCGTTGATTTTCGCGAAATTCACTACCGATGCTGATCAGGGCGACGCTAAAGGGTTTATATGAACCGACGTCATATGTGGCGTAGCAACCGACGCCAAAAGGTCGCGAATTTCAGTTTTTTCAATTTTTTTTAATTTAATTATATAATTTTAATTACATTTTAATTATATATTTATTAATTTATATATTATTTTATTTAATTTAAATTACAAATTTATTTTTTAAAATGTAAATTAAATATTATTTAAATTTAGGTAAAATATATAATTTCATTTCATAAAAGTAATTAAATATTACACAAACACTAATGTAAAATTAGTCAAAATATTAATAAGTTAATAAATCTAACTACAAGTTAATCTATAAAAATTACATAATGAAAGAAAATTCTTGGGCCTTTCAACCTCAATCGTCAACGTGAAGCAGCGCCATCAATTGTTCTATCCACTTTCACTGTAGTGGTAACAATTCCGTTTTTAGATCGTATCGCTTCTTACCCCCAAACTGTTAAAAAAATTAAAAATTTATATTAGTTTATATATATGTATATTATATATTTGTTATTATAATAAATATATACTATAAACAATAATTAAAACTTACAGCTTTTTGATCTTGTATGTAACGGTTGGGGTTTGCACGTGCGACGATGTCAGTGATATATTTCAAATTTTATCCAAATTCTACCGAAATTTCGGCAGCATAACATTTGTAATTGAATGCCCCGAAAAATTTTAAACATGCCTGTATAACGACAAATAACACATATATAACAGTAGTTTGTTCATCCATCCCACCGCAGCACATATATTCGCAGAACCTACTTCACTACAGATGAATATTGAAGATATTCAAACTCCACTAATCATTAAGAATTAATTTATAAGAGAAGTTACCTCGGTTGTTAGAATTAAGTGTTTAGGCCAAGGAAGGAACATTTGCGATACGTCCCTAACATATCTGCACCCTTCAATTGGGATTGGGATTTCAGCGTCCTCTTGCAGGATTTCTGACATCAGAATCCGGGCATGTGAATCATTGTAGTCCTGGCAGTGAACAGTGATTTTACCAACATGCTCGTACAAATACACTCGGGCCACAATGTTGTCGATGTTGTCAGAGTAGAGATATACTTGCTGATTAAGGGCCACATAGTCATCGAAATTGTACAGGATACCTTGGTCGTTGAGGGAAATAAACTCCTCAGCATAAGTTTGTGGTTGTACCTCAGGAGCGTATGGTTGTGGAAAATACGCCTCACCAGCCACCTCTCCATCTTCCTCTTGTTCGACAGCGTTTCTCTGCTGCTTAAGGGATTGGACTTCCGCTTTTAACTTTTTAATCTCCTTCGCTTGCCGAGCCACAACATCAGACACTTCCCTTTTCTTCCTGCCGAACAGTTGAGATGCCCTGGTCAGGAACCTACAAATCATAAAACGCAAATTAGCTACGATTTTATTTGTGTAACTAAATAAATAGAATTTCAAGTAATAGCATACCCAGCAGCCCTGACACGTCCAGGATGCTCTGGTGTCCCGAGCTCCTGCGTCAAGATATCGTTCTGGCCCTGGACCTGAATTTGTCCCTGACTAAGCATCTCCTCTAATTGAGCCTAATGCACGCATATATTCAAGCATGAATTATATACACTAACTCATGAGTAGAACTCAATTAAGAATTAATATATACTTACTATCTTCTCTGCAATTTCCTTGTCGTAATCAGTGACAAGTTTTTGACTCTTGGTGCGAGATTTAATTATCCAAACACGGTGGCGGGGGGGATCTGCAACTTCGAGATCCTTTTTCTACATCACGTTATAACAATTAAATGAGTACCAATTAAATTTTATAGCACATTATAGCACATTAAATTTTAAGCATTACTTACCACAGCTTCCCGTACATTCACCATTCTACTCCGACCACTTCGATGTCTGGATTGAATTTTCGAGGAACGTTCACGTTGCACCTTACTCAATTCCTACAATGCCAAAAAAAACATTAGATACATGTACTTGTATTTAAGAGTTTATCTTAGTGTTAATATAATTAGCGTACCAGAAATTCAGGAGTTAGTCGACTTTCAACAAAAGTGTACCAATCAGCAGCGTCGATCTCGGGGTGCTTTTCAGGGACTTGTGCTAGTCGTCCCAGATCCTTCTCTTTCAAAGCGGGCATTATGATATCTTTTGTCATCCTATTCTTGAAGTCTTTCATTAACTTCCTAGTTAGGATGAGACAATCATGTTTGAAGGAGTCCAGCACAATGAACCCCGTCTATTTTGAAGGAAAACAAACACGGTTAGAGTGAACATTTGAAGTAATAGAAAAACAAATCAAAATTTTAACAAATAACAGCTTACCTGTATGTCTTTCCAAATTTTATTTTTCAGAGTTGGGTTGACCTCTTTCCAGTTTTTGTAGGACAACCCTATCGTCTGCCAGCATCTGACTCCTAGAGTGGATACGAGCTTCGCATAGCTTTTCCCGCAGTATTGTCCTTTGTCCTTTGTCCTTTTCCCGCAGTAAGCTATATATCAAGTTACCAATTAGACACGTTTTCTTTTCTTTTTTCGTTTATGTTTGCCTAAATCACAATTGACCCATATTCCCTCATTGATATCGTTTCTAATGTATTCAGCGTCGTCTTCCTCAAGGTTACGATCAATTCCCATAAGTTGCTAATGAATTGGTTGTCCAGCAATGAAGTCATCATAACATAAGTCAGCATTCTCCTCATCCTCTTCAGTCTCTAAGAACCTCCTCTCTGGTATCGATAAAACAATAGACCATTTATCATTAGCCTGATCAAAAATGTAAAAAAACTTGAGCTGCTTCGCCAGCCATGATGAATGGATCATTGATTAGAATATTGATTAACCTCGAGGGCCACTCTTTTATCATTACTCAAATTCTCGTTTTAGATTAGTTCATGTTATTAGGTTGTTTAGTTGATTAGAATGTTGGTAAAATTGAAAAGTTTACATAAATGTGTATATAATTATTTTTTATGTGACCCAACTTCATATCACTATGTTATAATTAACTAGGTATTTGTGTTATGTAAATATTATGAATGGTTTTAGTAAGATTTATCCTAATTCTACCGAAATTTCGGCAGCATAACGACTGTAATTGGACGTTCCCAAAAATTTTACAAGTGCCTAAAATAACAAACAAAACAGATAAACAATACAAAATTTATCCACCCATCCGACCGCAGTACATGTATTCGCAGAACCTACTTCACTACGGATGAATATTTAAGATATTCAAACTCAACTAACATGCATTGATAATTAATTATATAATAAGAAAAAGTTAGTTAAAGTATATACCTATAATTTCAAGCTCAAATACGCTACACACAAAATTATGCCGAACCTACAATATAAAGAAATACAACGAAATTGCAAAATTAATTATTTCATTACTTATAACTAGTTATAAAAAATTGTAACAAGTTACTTAGTTACTAAATTATACATACATATATATAGATAATCAATTATATCTCACACTATTATCTCAAAAAAATAAAATTATATCACACACTAATTCAATTTTAAAATTTTTATTTCTAAACTAATGAAATCCCTCCAATGTCTTTCTATTCACAATAAATATATATTACAAAAAATATATAAAATACAATTACAAAATTTATTTCTATAAAAAATATACACACAATATATACAAATATTCAATAAAATATACAAATACATATATATACTATACATTGAGGTTTAAATTATTACCTAATAACCGCAATCCGACGACCACCGTAAAAAATCCCGGCACTATACACATAAAACACAATAATATTACTAATAAAATAAAAAAACTCAAATAATAATTTACAAAAACCAAAAATAAAACAATGTACATAATAAAAATGAATAGAAACAATATTTATACCTTAAACGAGATTGAGATTCAAGGATTTCTCAAGAAAAATGGGTGGCCGGATTTTTAACCCAAACTTTTCTATTTGGGTTCGGATGACACTCAAAGAGGGTAAAAAATGAAAACTTTTTAAGTGTATGTTATTACGTATCGAAAATGGAGGATTTTAAAAAAAATGGGCACAAATGGTTGAGAAATGGGGGAGATATGGTTGAGAGAAGATGGTTCGGCGAGGGTTTTTGTTGGGTTTTTTCTCTCTGGTTTTTGCTGGATTTTGAGTGAAGTGAAGGAGGAAGACGAAGCTGATGAATATGTATAAAGGTTGACCCTATGGCGTCGGTTCCTTCATAGGAACTGACGGCATAGGGTACACGTGTCAGCAAACCGTGTACCCTATGCCGTCGGTTCCTATGAAGGAACCGACGCCATAGGGTCAACCAGAAAAAAAAAAATTAATATTTAATTTCCAACCGCCTCTAAATGGTATAATACAATTTTATACCTACGGTTTTTATCAAAAAAACCGCCTCTAAATATCAATTTCGAACATAGCGGGTATTTTCACACCCTTTAGCTTCCATTTTTATAAATGGGGGTGAAAAAACTGCCTCTAAAGGCTAACATTGTAGTAGTGATTTTAGTAATATTACATAGAAAAGAATTACATATTTACATATTGATACTGTTTACCTAAATTTTAACGACAATAACGTGTCAAGACTAGCAACACGTGGCACAAAAATATTGGGACTAAATTAATGAAAATATGTAAAGTTATGATGGTTGGGATGACCGTAAACCATAAAAGGTAGTCATGACCATTATATTGGAACTCTGACAGTCGCCCTTACCCCTAGCTTGAGTAAGGTAGGCGTCCTCAAGAAGGAAAGACGATGGGCTAACACCTTCGTAAGTGAAATGAACAATCACCACACACCTAAAGTTCCTAAAGAATTACCCCCTCTCTCTCTCTCTCTCTCTCTCTGTTTGGCTTATCAATCTCTGCCAACCACCATGAAAGGTATTTTTTTCTTTCTTATTTTTCCTCTCCTTTTCTATGTGTCTCTTAGCCCAACCATCACCAACCCTAGCACCGTCAGCGCCTTAACCACAAAAATCCCACCACCAACGGCAAAAAAACTCTCTGTCTCTCTCTAGCACCGACGACACTCAACCCCGACGGCCCAACCACCGCCAAAGGTTCCATCTCTTTTTTTTTTTCATTCTGCGATGTTTTTCTTTTTGTATTTTCTCTTAATACCATTTTATTTTTGTTGTTTGCAAGGGGTTCTCGTGGCTAACTCAGATTTGTGGTGCATCTTTTTTAAGAAAAAAAAGTTATTTTATGTTTAGTTATATGATTTCTTGGTTAAATCAGGCTCTCTCTCTTTATCATTCTTCGTTGTTGAACTGTCATTAAAATAAAAAATATGAAAAAAAAACAATTAAGGTGGCGGTTATTTGCAAATAACCCCCTATAAAGGGATAGAGAAATAATCGCCACTATAGGGTTTCCTTTAGAGATAGTTATTTTTTACCCCTTTAGCGACTCCTAAAACGCCAACAGTTGTGAATTTTGCCAAAATCACATCTAAAGGGCTGAAAAAACCACATTTAAAAGACCTATTTGCAATAGTCTCTCTTCTCTCTCTCTCTCTCTCTCTCTCTCTCTCTCTCTCTCTCTCTCTCTCACTTTTTTAATAATAATAAAAGAAGTCCCTAGTGGCTTACCCAAGCCCTGATTGGCGTCCCGCAGTTGTCCCCTCACCCGTGGTTGTCCCTCCTCCCACCAGTTCCTTTATCTCTCTCCTCACAACCACAATATCAGTCTAGATGCTTAGAAATTTTGCTGGACATGCGCACCTCCGATAACGTGGTTTGAGCCACACCATCGCCGACTGACAGTCGGATAGGGGTGTTCATAAAATATCTGATCTAATCCAATTCGCACGGTTCAGTCCAATCCAATCCGCATGATCCAATCTATTCCAATCTGCAAAGTGCGGATTGGATTGGATTGAAAAATCTAAAATCCACGCTTGTCCAAATCAGATGTGTATTTACACATAAAAGTAAACGATCTAGTCCCTAATATATCAAATGTATATATTTATATATATAAGAAAAATGTAATCTAAATCATACTAAAATTTTCTTTCTACATACAATTTTTCTTTCTCATTGTTATTTTTTTATTTGTTTATTTAATTTATTATTGGAGACATAGAATAATAATAACTTATTTTATTTTGTTGTTGGCTATGTGAAAATAATTTATATTTTAATAATAATTAAATAATTTAATATTAAAAAGTAACCATTAGAACTGTCAGATGAAGAGGATGAACAAGTTGTAGACAAGCTAGGGAGAAGGATGTCTGAATCGCATTCTGGTCTTCAGGATGTGTTTCAACCTCCACAAGTGAAGTTTCATGCTTACGCAGACTCAGACTGGGCAGCTTGTCCTGATACGAAAAGATCTACAATAGGTTTCTGTATCTTCATTGAAACCTCTATCATCTCATGAAAGAGCGAGAAGCAACACACTATTTCAAGGTCTTCTGCAGAGGCAGAATACAGAGCAATGACTACCACTACTTGTTAAATTGTTTGGCTTCTTTCCATTCTTAAAGAATTGAAGGTTGAGCATGAAGAGCCTGCATTGCTATATTGTGACAACAAACCTGCTCAACTTATAGGTGCAAATCCAGTTTTCCATAAAAGAACTAAACATGCACTTTAAAATAGGTTGTCATTTAGTAAGAGAAAAGGTGCAACAAGGTCTTATCAAAATAGTTCATGTTTCTACAAGAGATCAGCTAGCTGATATTCTAACTAAGCCACTTTTTCCTAACCAATTTAATACCTTCAAAGACAAGATGGGTTTGAAAGATATCTATACTCCATCTTGAGAGGAGTATCAAAGTTAGCTTGGTATTTTTTTTTACGAAACAACTCTTTAGATTTATTGGAGAGAACTATTATTTCTTTTTTTCAATGCAAATTTGACATTGAGAAGTTAGTTGGTTGGGAAGATAGTTAGGGTGTTGGTTAGTGTAGTGAGTTGTCCAAGTTGTTTAGAGAATAAGTTTGTTAGTTCTTGTAATAATTCTCAGCTTCTATAATTAAGTAGCTAAATTTTGTTAGAAAAATTAATAATAAACCCAAGATCAATTTGTATATAATATAGAACACAATAATAATATATAATATGCGTACCTGATTGATCCATAGTAATTGCCGCAATTTGATAGTGCAATACTATCAACTAAGTCTTCCTCCCTAGATCTCTAAATCAGAAGCAATTTATTTATCTGATTATCAAAAGTCTACAATTGTGATGAGACAATATGTATTTATAGAGTTAGGGAGGGGACTTAGCTACATAACCCTAGTTAGACTGGGCCTGCTCATTAAAGGCTTCAATTAACTAGAAAAGTCCACACTTTTTCTTCACCTAGACTTTACACACAGATGCTAAATCCATTAACTATTGATCACCAATTATGGGCTAACACAACAAAGAACTATCCAATCAACCTAAGTTTTAATAAAACTAATTAAATTTAATGTAAGCCCAAATAAAACGCCTAGCTATACTAGCCAAGCTATATTTTTCATTCCTCCCAACCAAACGCCTCCTTAGTATAACATCCCTAAAGAATTGGTCTACTACAACAAATTCCTGTACAATTTCGAGATTTAATTGATTCATTTGTTAACGCACCAAAGTCTAATTTTGTCATATTTTTCCTATAAATAACAAATATATATTTCAGAGAGTCAAGATATTTCTGTTTAAAAAGATAATAATTTTCTTGTACTTTCCTTCGAAGTTCCATATAAATATAAATAAATGAAGTTGCATATCACTCCCTCTCTTATCTCTTTTCATCAAAATTACATATTGTTTTATAATATAAGTACATTGCATAGCTCATACTACTGTAGATATATAAAATATATCTGTATACACTACAAAAAATCTTACCTTTAGCCACAACAAAATTTGTGACTAAGAGTAAAAAAATTGTTACTAATTATAAAACATCATTCTTGTGACTAAAAAGTCTGTGGCTAAAGATATTAGTCACAAAAATTACAATTTGTTGTGACTAAATGTGTTTTTAGTGACAACTTGTAACTAAATACTATATTTTAGTCACAAGTAATATTTTGTTGTGACTAAAAGTCACATTTAGTCACAAAAATTTATGTTATTGAAGCTACTTGAAAATTACTCCTGTTTTGGAGATTGACTTGTTTAATGTTTATTTAGTGTTTTACTCGAGGACGAGTAATTTGGAAGAATTTGTTAGGTTATGTTTAGTATTAATTTTAGATTAAGTTTAGTATATTTTTAATTGAATTTTAATCGTGTTTGGAGCATTTTTGTTATCTTTTATTTTTGCAGATTTAAAATAAAAGAAGATTAGAAAAATATCAGAGAAAAAAGATCGGAAAAAAAATACTATTAGTCCAATTCCGAGCAATATCGAGAGAGTTATGGTCAAAATACTATCAGTCAACGCAGCAAAAAACTCACCTCCTCTTCTAATCCTAAGTAGAATAGGTTTTTTCTTCAGCGATTTTTATCTTATTTTATAATTTTTTGGCTATAAAAGAGGGGGACTTCAATAGTTTTGGCCAAACAATTCAGAGGAAAATAAACAGCAGAATATAGAGCACAAATTTTAGAGACCGAAGTCAATACTGGAGGCATTCTTCAGAGGGTTTTCAACATTTTTTTCTTCTCTATTTTCTTCTATTTTCTTAAGTTAATATATGTGATTTTGTTTCCATAAACATGTGTAGCTAAACACTTGATTAGGGTTAGATGGATATTGTTTAATATTACTTTATGGTATTAATTAATATGATTTATTTTCCCCTAAATTTCTATGTATTCTATTTCACTCGTGTTTAACTACTTTGAATTGCTTGATCACCAATTAATTGTCTATGATTTTGATGCGAGATCTGAGAAGTAAGTGTCAATTATGCTATAGTGAAATAGAACTAAATTTTGATATAAGACGAGAGTACCTATATGGTTTAGATAACTTATATGGTTTCTTTGTTTAATGTCTGTTGCATGTTAAATTTATCACGAGAGTAGAAAGTTTGCATGTAATTGAGGTTTATATATCTGAGACGACTATAAATTACCTTAGTAAACCTGCTATTACATAGAAATTGATAATATGTGCTTTTAGTCACAGTACTTGTTGTGACTAAAATAAGTTAGTGACAACTTGTATCTAAAAATTATGTTTTAGTCACAAGTAACTTTTTGTTTTACTTATGATACTAAAAGTTATATTTAGTCACAAAAAATTTATATTGTGACTAAAAGTTTGCCACCAAAAGTAGTTATTTTTTGTAATGAGTGTACTAAAGTACTATCAATCATACTACATAATAATAGTACGTCAATTCAATACAAAAGATCGTGATGATGTTTGAAAAATATAATATAATAATACTAAATATGATTAAATATGTTTGTTTTTCTAATCATAGCTTCTAATTAATTTGTTTTTAATAAAAATGTTAGCTATATGATTAAAAACGGTCGTACCCAATGCAAATTAATTACAAAGTATTAATATATCATTTTCTTCTCTCTAAGTTATCATGTGCTTCTAATTGTAAATTTTATGCCTACAAATTATGTGAGTTATGCCATAGAATCAACACAATTTCTAGGGTTTTGTCTCAAGCAATCATAGTTAATTAGGGGGACCCATTTAATTTGCATTAAAAAAGTTTGAGGACAAATTTTACAAGAATTTGGGGGACCTCATAGATAATAGCATAATATAAATAATAAAGTGCATTAATTTGAGCACAATAAGTCCATAATTTTTAGGCAGCTCAAAGAAGAAGCAAAATAGTCTCTTTATTATTTTAGGAAGTCACAAATTGTATAGGATTTTATACTATATGTGCAAATATAAAAAATTTAACATAAAAAATTTTAAATTAAAAAATTAAAAATATAAAAAATTTTATATATTATTTTAAAAAATTAAAATAAAAATATTTTTTTATTATATCTATATAATGTTAATTATATATAAAAATAAAATAATTATTTATTAAAGAAATATATTTATTAATTAGTAAATATTAAATTTTATTGTATTTTTTATTAAATAAAATGAACATTTCTATATATTGTATCACTATGTTATTTATTTTTGTTCACTATCATTTATATATACACTATCCACATAAAATTAATGTGTAATATATATATATATGTTATTGTTAATAATATAAAAATAACTCAGTTAATAGAAAACAATTTCACAGACTAAATATATATATGTAATATTTTATTATAATAAATGATAATATTATTGGTATTAAAATTTATTTATTAATTCAAAAATGCAATTCAAATGAATATAATAGAAGGTAATAATTCAATCTTACATTTTTTTTTTCAGGTATCAACATTACCCTCCTCAAGAGTAGTTATATTACTTGGGGGAATAACATTCCAAGACTGAACCCTAAAAACAAACAAGGTAATATTTCACATTAATTACCATTCTCTTGCTACCAATTCCAAACAGCTCCTAAGGGTACCTCGTTACCTTTATTTAATTTTCTCATATTTTTATTTTAATTTTTTAAAATAATATATAAGATTCATGTACTCAATCAAACAGTGTAATTTAATTAATAGGAATATGATTACATACTACCCTACACAGCCAAACACAGTTTCCCTATAATCATATTCTCCTTAATAATATTCCCTATAATCAAATTATTTTGAACACCTCGTAAGTGTGTTGGGCGAAGTTTTTACTTTAACAATACAACCCTAGTCGTATCTTATTTTTTCGACAAATATATGTAAGTAATTGTGACTTTTAGTTTTGTTATAGCGAGCCTCTCATGGAATATTTTTGTAAAAGAAAAATATATTAATATTTTATATATATAAAAAAAAAACAAGATATACTAATAAATAAAATTAAATCTAGTGAACTACGTTAGAGGCCACTAATTTATTAATTATTTTGTTATGACTTGTGTTATAAAACCAGTTAGTTAGAGAAGTTTCACTAAGTACACTAGCAGTTTTGTTAGTTAAGTTAGCAACCTAGCTAGATTAGTTAGTTTAGTTCCTTAGTGTCATGGCACAAAGTTCTCTAGGATAGACTAGATTAGTTTATATCCTAGAGACAATGCTTTTTGAGTCCTATTTTTATGTAATTACTGAATTGAGAGAAGAAGAAGGGTTGTTAAGGAAAGATTGTGTTTCTTATCAAGCTATTCCCATTGGTGAGGTTTTGTAAGGAGTCAAACTCCATTGTCTTGTGCTTATTAATAACCTCCTCTCACTCTCTCTAGCTACCACTTTCTTGTACAGATTGCATAATCAACAAAGGTAAGAGCTTGTTTAGTTGTGTTTTCAGTTTTCAATTTTTAGAATTGTGTTTTTAAAAGTGAGAATAGAAAATAATTTTATGTCATTTTAAAAATTTAATGATGTTTGGCATAAGTTTTTTAAGATTATTTTTAATTTTTTTCTTACTAAAAGAATCTAATATTTTAACACCATACTATAATATGAACCTATTCGGGTCCGGGTCAAGGATCCGAGTATGTGAGCAAAAATATAAAATATAATATGTTAAACAAAAAAAATTATTTTTGAAAATTGAAAACAACATTTTGATGTTTTCTGTTTTTTAGTTTTTTAAATTTTAAAAAACTGTTTTTAAAAATTTTTGCCAAACAACCCCTATTAGTTTTAAAAATTGTTTTCTGTTTTTAAGTTATGAAGCCAAACAGCTCTTAAGTTTTCTCTCAAGTTCTTGGTGCATTGAATTCTGCCAATTACTTTTTATAGTTTCTGGTTATAATTGTTGAGTTTTAGATCTAGTCTTATTCTTGAATTATGGTGATTGAATCACAACATAATTTTTAATTAATTTTTAAATTAATTGCATTACTATTCAATAATGATCAAATGACCTAAACTAATTTAACCATCAATGAAATTATTTTGAGTCTAATTTTTCTAACAATAATAAATATGTGGTTTAGGAGGTGACCATCGAGATTGCTACTTATGTCGGCGGTTCCAAGTGTTGAGATTGCCTAAACGTGTGAGAGGATATGGCACACTTATCTCGGCGGTTCAAGGTAAAATCGTCGAGATAGGGTACCTTGTTTCGCCAGTTTCCTACCTTCGAGATTAGTCATTATGCTATCTCAACGATCAGATCCTATTATAAGAGTTTTTAACTACCGAGATAAGATAATTTTCTTATAGTGAACATATTGAAAGAATATATGCCTTTTTCTCATGCTTTTTTTTTTCATAGTGTTTGAAAGACATCATCATGCTAGCATTTATTATGATGTTAAGACTTGAAGATGATATTGGAACAACATTGTATATATCATCACTAAAATAAATTATATTATTGTAATATATTCATATAATTACATATAGAGTTAATGGCATTAAATATGGAAATTTAATATGCAATATTATAAATATTAAAGTACTTAGATGGTGTTTAGTTGGAGATAATAAAATAGAATGGAAAGGAAATCATTTTAATTCAATTCTTTTATTTAGTTGCATTTTAAAATGTTAAATTCTAATAGAATGATTTTTCTATTATTATTTTAGTGGAATGACTATATATTTTATGTAAAATTGAAAGAACAACCATTCCTACGCAAGATGAAAAAAAATTAATAATTTTTTTATCAATTTTTTTTATATATTTTATGTTTGAATCCATTCCTATTTTTATTTTTATATTTTTATTTCTTCTAACCAAATATAGTACCTTAATGTTTGTGGGTTTCGTCTTATTAAGTTGTACGAAACTGGTCTAGTGATCATAAATATATACTATAGTTACAATTAACACATGAACATGAACAGCAGCAACAGCAGGAATGTTGTAGCAATGAACCAGCAAACTGCTAATTACCAGTAATGAATCATCGAGAGAACAATGACTAAAAGAACCAGCAAGAACAAGTTGAATTAATTGTGTTGTTTTATTGATATAGGTGGAGTAATTACATTGAGATATATAGAGAGAGAGAGAGAGAGATAAGAATGTGCAAGGCTAATCTTAAAATACAAAGAATAGGACTCACACTATTTATACAAAAAATACAAAAATACCAATTATGATTAAATATGTTTGTTTTTCTAATCATAGCTTCTAATTAATTTGTTTTTAATAAAAATGTTAGCTATATGATTAAAAACGGTCGTACCCAATGCAAATTAATTGCAAAGTATTAATATATCATTTTCTTCTCTCTAAGTTATGATCATGTGCTTCTAATTGTAAATTTTATGCCTACAAATTATATATGTGAGTTATGCCATAGAATCAACACAATTTCTAGGGTTTTGTCTCAAGCAATCATAGTTAATTAGGGGGACCATTTAATTTGCATTAAAAAAGTTTGAGGACAAATTTTACAAGAATTTGGGGGACCTCATAGATAATAGCATAATATAAATAATAAAGTGCATTAATTTCAGCACAATAAGTCCATAATTTTTAGGCAGCTCAGAGAAGAAGCAAAATAGTTTTTTTTTAAAAAAAAAAAAATTAATCAGGAGATTTATTAAATAAAAAACTCGCTCAAAACAATACAACGCACTTCAGAGGAATAATCTTCCAACTGAAGTACACAACCTGTAGAGAAACAAGAGTGTCTTGTCAAGCAATGAGCCAACTTATTTGCAGATCGTTTAACAAAATATAAAGTCAAAAGTAAATTCCTAACATCTTGAACAATAAGACAAAACTGTGAGGTCATAAAAACTTTACTTTGGACTGCTTGAACACACACCAGACTATCTGTTTCTAACACCACTGTCCCAAGGATGAGTTGCAATCCAACTCAACGCTTTTTTGATGCCTATGATCTCAACAATTTAAGGTTAGACATACCCAACCTTACCCTTCTTGAAAGAAAAGCAAAATAGTTTATTATTTGACTTGAAGAAGTTACAAATTTTATAGGATTTTATACTATATGTTGCAAAAATATAGCTTTTTCTCAAAAAAAAAATAAAATAAAAAATATGATAAAATTAAATAAGGGTAACCAGATACCCTTAAGATAATAAGCATGTTGGGCGAACATTTTACTCTATCAATACAACTCTAGTCCTACCTTATTTTTTCGACAAATATATGTAAGTAATTGAGATTTTTAGTTTTGTTACAGTGAGCCTCTCATGAAATATTTTTCTAAAAAAAAAATATTAATATTTTATAAGAAAACAAGATATATTAATAAATAAAATAAAATCAAGTGAACAAGATTAGAGCACTATTACCAAATGGGTTTTTAGCTTCTTTTTTTCAACTAATTTTATAAAAAGGGAAACTAAAGGGTGTGAAAATTCCCGGTTATTGAGAATTGACCTTTAGAGGGGGTATTTTTTTTTTTTTATAAAAACCGTAGGTATAGAATTGTATTGTACCATTTAGAGTCGGTTGAGAGTTGAACGACATTGGGTTATATGGAATTAATCTATGGCGTCGGTACCTTATAAGAACCGACGACATAGGGTACACGTTTATTTGACACGTGTGCCCTATGCCGTCCGTTCTTACATAAGAATCGATGCCATAGGGTCGTCCAAAATATAAAGCTTCGTCTTCTTCCTCACAACGTTACTCAGCTTAACCCAGCAAACCCAAAACCAGCAGAGAGCAAAACCCCCGCTGCAACCACCTCCGCCCCACCCTTTCTCTCTCATTAACCATTTGAGACCTTTTTTTTAAAAAAAAATCTTCCATTTTCGATACTTAATCACATACACCTAAAAAGTTTTCATTTTTTACCCTCTTTAAGTGTCATCCGAACCCAAATAAAAAATTTTGGGTTTAAAATCCGGCCACCATTTTTTATTGAGAAAACATTTAATCTCAACCTCCTTTAAGGTATAAATATAGTTTCTATTCATTTTTTATAATGTACATTGTTTTATTTTTGGTTTTTGTAAATTATTTTTTGGGTTTTTTCATTTTATTAGTAATATTGTTGTGTTGTATATGTGTATAGTGGCCGGATTTTTTACAGAATTGCTCGTCAGATTGCGGTTATTAGATAAAAATTTAAACCTCAATATATAGTATATATATGTATTTGTATATTTTATTGAATATGTGTGTATATAATGTGTGTATATATTGTGTGTATATAGTGTGTGTGTATATTTTTTATGTAAATACAATTTGTAATTGTATTGTATATATTAATTCTTTGTAATATATATATATATATATATATCCATATTTATTGTGAATGAGAATGACATTGGAGGTATTTAATTAGTTTAGAAATAAAAATTTTAAAATTGAATTAGTGTGGGATATAATTTTTTTTTTTTTGAGATAATAGTGTGAGATATAATTGATTATATATATATATATGTATGTATAATTTAGTAACTAAGTAACTTGTTACAATTTTTTATAACTAGTTATAAGTAATGAAATAATTAATTTTGCAATTTCGTTGTATTTCTTTATATTGTAGGTTCGGCATAATTTTGTGTGTAGCGTATTTGAGCTTACATTTATAGGTATATACTTTAACTAACTTTTTCTTATTATATAATTAAATATATCAATGCATGTTAGTTGAGTTTGAATATCTTAAATATTCATCCGTAGTAAAGTAGGTTCTGCGAATACATGTACTGCGGTCGGATGGGTGGATAAATTTTGTATTGTTTATGTTAATTTGTTTGTTATTTTAGGCACTTTTAAAATTTTTGGGAACGTCCAATTACAGTCGTTATGCTGCCGAAATTTCGGTAGAATTAGGATAAATCTTACTAAAAAAATATTAATATTTACATAACACAAATAACTAGTTAATTATAACATAGTAATAAGAAGTTAGGTGACATCAAAAATAATTATATACACATTTATATAAACTTTTCAATTTTACCAACATTCTAATCAACTAAACAACGTAATAACATGAACTAAACTAAAACAAGAATTTGAGTAATTTATAAATTAATATGAATTAATTGTGAGAAACCTAATTAGTTACATTGTGTAATTAGTGACTAGCTATGATTAGTTACTAAATACAGAATCCTGAATTCAAATCTGTACCAAGACACATTCGTCTCGGTCGGCCTGCGGATGGAGTAAATCCACATAGATCTCTAAGTAGTCATCATAGTTCATGGCCTGTCTTCCTAATTATGTACAATATTTATCCCTAGTTAGTGATGAAGAGGAAATTTAATATGCTTTCTTTAATGATATCAGGCCCACAACAACCCGGACATAATATCGATGTATATTTGGAACCATTGATTGACGATTTAATAGAATTGTATGAGAATGGTGTTCAGGCCTATGATGGTTTTAAAAAAGAATTCTTTAATTTGAAAGCTATGTTATTGTGGACTGTCAGTGATTTCCATGTTTATAGTAATTTATCAGGCTTAAGCGCACAAAAGGTTACGAAGGTTGTCTGATTTGTTACACTAACACATCGGCTCGTCACTTGGAAAATGGACACAAGATGTGTTATATGGGTCACAGACGGTACTTGCCTGCAAATGTAGAGGTTCAACCATATATAACGTAATAGCTTTTCTTTGATTAACATTACTTAAGTCACGATGAACAATAACTTGATTTACCTTACTTGTTTTACAATGACCATATGAAGCTGTTACAATCAATGGTTCCAAGAAATCATCAAAATAAACAAAAATGGGTTACAAACCAACATCGTCAAACTTTCATTGGGTGGTTAAGGAATATCATTATAGCAAAGTTGAACGAACCAAATCATGGAGTATCTAAGAACCTCCTCTCTGGTGTCGATAAAAAAATAGACCACTTATCATTAGCCGGATCAGAAATGTAAAAAACTTGAACTGCTTGGCTAGCCATGATGAATGGATCATTGTTGCTTCCTCTCTTACTTAAATCAACCAAAGTAAAACAAAAGCTCGTCAGCTTTTACTCCAACATTGTTGTCAACCCAAGAACATTTAAAAAGTGGAATTTCGAAACGCAAAATAATTGAGCTCCCATATTTCTTCAATGACCACATAATACGTCATAGTACCTAAAACAGGGTTTCTATCTTTTGCACTTGCAAAGTGCATAGTTTCTGCGACGATATGTATGCCACTATTTTGAACCTCTCGAGCATCATCTCTTGACTTTGTATGAAAACGTTTACCCCTTACAATGTACGCCGCTTCATGCTTTTCTACCGTAAAAGTTGGTCCAAGGGCAATACGACTCAACACATCAGATACTCCATGATTCGGTTGGTTCAACTTTGCTATAATGATATTCCTTAACCACCAAATGAAAGTTTGACGATGTTGGTCTGCAACCCATTTTTGTTTATTTTGATGATTTAAATGGTCTATTTTTTTATCGACATCAGAGAGGAGGTTCTTAGAGACTGAAGAAGATGAGGAGAATGCTGACCTAATTATGTTATGATGACTTCATTGTTGGACAACCAATTCATGAGCAAGTTATGGGAATTGATCGTAACCTTGAGGAAGACGACGCTGAATACATTAGAAACGATATCAATGAGGGAATATGGGTCAATTGTGATTCAGGCAAACATAAACAAAAAAAGGAAAGAAAAAGTGTCTAATTGGTAACTTGATATATAGCTTACTTTATATTGTGTTTGTTTATGCTGAATACTTAATAATTTGTTTATGCATTTAATATTTCGTATACATTACTTGTGATATATATAGAGCTAACTTTAAATTTTATTTGTTAATGGTGTAGATATGGCCAACTCGGGTTCAGGATCTGATTCAGACCCAGAGGCAGAGTGTCCAACAGTATTACCTACACGAGGGCCTACGCAAATGAATGAAATATCCAAACTAATGGATCAAGGCAAACGATTGGCCCTTGAGGTTAATGATAAAGGACAATACTGCGACAAAAGCTATGCCAAGCTCGTACCAACTTTAGGAGTCAGATGCCGGCAGACGATAGGGTTGTCCTATAAAAATTGGAAAGAAGTCAACCCAACTCTGAAAAATAAAGTTTGGAAAGATATACAAGTAAGCAGTTATTTGTCAGAATTTTGATTTGTTTTTTTATTAATTTAAATGTTCACTCTAGCCGTGTTTGTTTTCCTTCAAACTAGACGGGGGTTCATTGTGCCGGATTCCTTCAAACATGATTGTCTCATCCTAGCTGGGAAGTTAATGAAAGACTTCAAGAATAGGATGACAAAAGACATCATAATGCCCGCTGTGGAAGAGAAGGATCTAGGACAACTGACACAAGTCCCTGAAAAGCACCTCGAAATCGACCATGCTGATTGGTGCACTTTTGTTGAAAGTCGACTAACTTCTAAATTTCAGGTACGCTAATTATATTTGTACTAAGATAAACTCTTAAATACAAGTACATGTATCTAATGTATTTTTTTTGGCATTGTAGGAATTGAGTAAGGTGCAACGTGAACGTTCCTCGAAAATCCAATCCAGACATCGAAGTGGTCGGAGTGGAATGGTGAACGTACAGGAAGCTGTGGTAAGTAATGCTTAAATTCTAATTATGTGCTATAAACTTTAATTGATACTCATTTAATTTTTATAAAATAATGTAAAAAAGGATCTCGACTTTCCAGATCCCCCCCGCCACCGTGTTTGGATCAAATCTCGCAGCAAGAGTCAAAAACTTGTCACTGATTACGACAAGGAAATTGTAGAGAAGATAGTAAGTATATATTAATCCTTAATTGAGTTCTACTAATGAGTTAGTGTATATAATTCACATACTAATTGCTTGAATATATGCGTGCATTAGGCTCAATTAGAGGAGAAGCTTAGTTAGGGACAAATTCAGGTCCAGAGCCAAAATAATATCCTGACGCAGGCGCTCCGGACACTAGAGCATCTTGGACGTATTAGGGCTGCTGGGTATGCTATTACTTGAAATGCTATTTATTTAGTTACATAAATAAAATCGTAGCTAATTTGCAGGTTCCTGACCAGGGCATCTAAACTGTTCGGTAGGAAGAAAAGGGAAGTGTCTGATGTTGTGGCTTGGCAAGCGAAGGAGATTGAAAAATTAAAAGCCAAAGTCCAATCCCTTAAGCAGAAGAGAAACGCTGCCGAACAAGAGGAAGGAAGAGAGGTGGCTGGTGATGAGGCGTATGTTCCACAATCATACGCTCGTGAGGATGAGGGTCAACCACAAACTTATGTTGAGGAGTTGATTTCCCTCAACGACCAAGCTCTCCTGTACAATTTCGATGACCATGCGGCCTTTAATCATCAAGTATATCTCTGCTCTGACATCATCGACAACATTGTGGCCCGAGCGTATTTGTACGAGCATGTTGGTAAAATCACTGTTCACTACATGGACTACGATAATTCACATGCCCGGATTCTGATTTTAGAAATGCTGCAAGAGGACGCTGAAATCCCAATCCCAATTGAAGGGTGCAGATATGTTAGGGACGTATCGCAGAGGTTCCTTCCTTGGCCTAAACACTTAATTCTAACATCCGAGGTAACTTCTCTTATAAATTAATTATTAATGATTAGTGGAGTTTGAATATCTTCAATATTCAACCATAGTGAAGTAGGTTCTGCGAATATATGTGCTGCGGTGGGATGGATGAACAAACTATTGTTATAGGTGTTATTTGTCGTTTTACATGCAAGTTTAAAATTTTTAGGGGCATTCAATTACAACCGTTATGCTGCCAAAATTTTGGAAGAATTTGGATAAAATTTGATATATTATGTTATGTTTTGTTTAGGGTCCACTTGCTCAACTGCCTTCAAGACGTGATGCGTCGAAAGGGAAAGCTCCGATGCTTTCTCCACAAGGCGGTGGTGCACGAGAAGATGAATTATTCTCGAAAAAGAAGATGGACTTGATCCCTAAATCGCTAAATTAATGGATGGTTGTTGAATTCCTAAACCTCAAAGATAAACGTGATATAATCACAATTTCTGTACCCCAAGGATTCATAGCATCGCGTAACCAGATCACGTTATCTGGAGAGGATTTGCAGCAGGTTGCTACGTGTGACTTCATCGACAACCAGAGAATGATGTTTGGAATGATGTATACTCTTCCTTAATCTAATTAACCTTATATATCAAAATCTAGTCAAATTATTATAAGACACTAATACTTAACAATTTTTTTGGCAGGCACACCTGGGAGAGCATCAACGGTATGAGAAAATTTTTCAAGTTTTACGACCTATAGCTTCTCGTAGTGAATGGGAAAACCAATGAAGAGAAGAGTCAGTCTTTTGACAATACGGCAAGACGATTGGCTGATTGGTTATCATTGATGAATAACAACCACCAAATGTTCTTTATTATTCCTTGGAATATCGGGTAAACTCTATTTAATTCTTTAGTGCTAATTGTTCATTTCTATATTATGACTTCAAATTATTTTTATACTATCTTACTTATTCCAATATAATTTTATAGTGTGCATTGGATGCTAGAGGTCGTTACGCCAAAGAAAATTATCCATTTAGACCCTGTACGTGGCCGCTCAATTCCCGAAGAAATTACTCAAATGATCGGAAGGTAATAATTTAATGACTTCTTATGTAACAAATTTAAATTAACTAATGAATTGAAATGCTAATATAATATTTTTTAAAACAGTGCATTCAGATATATAGGAGACGCACATGAGTATCTTGGCTCGTGGCAAGGAATTTCACTAGCAAATTGTCCAAGACAACCTAAAAGCCAAGAATGTGATTTTTATGTTTTGAATACATGACTGACATCGTCGCACGTGCAACCGTTACATACAAGATCAAAAAGCTGTTAGTTTTAATTATTGATTATAATATTTATTATAATAACAAATATATAATATACATATATATCAACTAATATAAATTTTTAATTTTTTTAACAGTTTGGGGATAAGGGGCAATACGATCCAAAAACTTAATTGTTACCACATTACAGCGAAAGTGGATAGAACAATTGATGGCGCTGATTCACGATGACGATTGAGGTTGAAAGGCCCACGAATTTTTCTTCAATATGTAATTTTTTTAGATTAACTTGTAGTTAGATTTATTAACTTATTAATATTTTGGACTAATTTTACATTAATGTTTGTGTAATATTTAATTACTTTTATTAAATGAAATTATGTATTTTAGCCAATTTTAAAATTAATTTAAATAATATTTAATTTACATTTTAAAAAATAAATATGTAATTTAAATTAAATAAATTAATATATAAATTAATAAATATATAATTAAAATAAATTATATAAAATTAAAAAAACTGAAAACTGCTCATTTTTGGTGTCGGTTCCTACGCTCTCTATGGCGTCGGTTATTATCTAGGAATCGACACCATATATACCCCTATGGCGTCAGTTCCTAGATAATAACGGACGCCATAGGGGTATATATGGCGTCGGTTTTTCAAAACCATTTAGCGTCGTCCTGGTCAGCGTCGGTAGCGAATTTCGCTAAAACCGACGCTGAAAGGGCTTAAAAATCGCCTCTAAAGGGGGTTTTTGTAGTAGTAGAGGCCAGTAATTTATTAATTATTTTGTTATGACTTGTGATTGTAAAACCAGTTAGTTAGACAAGTCTCACTAATTAAGTACACTAACAATTTAGTTAGTTAAGTTAGCAGCCTAGATTAGTTAGTTTAGTCTGTTAGTGTGGCACAAAGTTCTCCGGTCACTTAGTATAATAGACTAGATTAGCTTATCTTGGAGACAATACTTGTCTTATTTTTCTGTAAATATTGAATTGAGAGAGAGAAGGAGGGTTGTTAAGAAAAGCTCTTAACACTCCCCCTCATTATCAAATCTTTTTCAAGCTTCTTCTCGCTTGATAAGATTTAGTTGATCTCTTAATTTGGAAAATTTAATCGTACTTAAACTAATTTGGTGAATATACAACAACTTGATCAACCGTGCCGATTTTTCGCATCTCTATTTTTTTTCTTGAAGTACTTTTTTCTCAGAGAAAATGGTAATGTACCTCCACATGCGCACTTTGTTCGAGTATGAAACACTGGATTCTCTGCAAGACGTATAGTGTTGTGAAAATTATGTATGCAAGTGTACGCAGTCAAACAAGTAATAAAATGATAAGTAAGATGGTCTTCACATGAATTGCAAACAAAAATATGTTGTAAAACCAACTAATTACAACTCAAAGTGAAAGGAAAAAATGAAAATAGTTGAGCAATGATTCAAAATTAAAATGGCAGTAATTAATTAAACTTGCTAAAATTAATACACTGTTGCTAGAAAAATTGCTTGCAAGAAAAAAAAAATGTAATATGGTAAAAGTGGCTTGAATAGCTGATTCCTTCTAGTCAGGTTTTTTTTTTCAGGTGTTACAGCATCGGTTCAGCATTACTCCAACATTTTGCACAAAGATAACATAAATTCCTCTAGGCTTGTGAGAATTTTCCAACACTCACAAATTAAAGTCAGCTCAATATATTCCTATATCAAACCAGGAATTAGAACACTATTCAAGCATCAATTCTTAAGTTATGCAAGGTAAATGAAATATTCCTATTCCACTTACAAAGAAAAACCTAAATCTAAGTTTTCACTTGCTCTATTCAAGTTGAACTACTAGATCTAGCCCTTCCGGAACAAGATCTAGCTTAGCAGATTGTTATTCATGGCCAAGAAACAACAATCAAATAAAATAAAACTCACTTGAATGAACAAAAGCAAAAATGCTAAAGTAAGCTTAAAAATTAATCATATTTAACATAGAAGTTCATAGCCATTCAAGTCTCAAAAGTGTAGCTCATATTCAAATCAAAAACTAAAATCCAATCCAAAAATATATCTTCCATAGCTGCTGGCCAGTTTTACAATTTAAAAAAGTTTTTAATAACTAAATACAAACAACAAGAAAAGAGAAAGGAAAACTATTAAGAGAGGGTAAAAGAAAAATCAAACACTAAAGCTTGGTCCCACCCCCTTTTCTTCCTCTTCTGTTGTACTTTTTCTGCATTTACTGATCTCCTTCCAAAAATTTCAGCTCCTTACGTGATAGAGAAGATGATGGTGTACTTAGCTTTTTTCTTCTTTTATAGTTGTTGGGTCCCTAGGGTACAAAAATCACACCCTAAAATTAGAAGCCCAATCCTTTTCTGCACTTTGGCCCACTAGGTTTATTCCTCCCTTAATTTACAAAGCTTCCAGCTGGTTTCATTTTTAGTGACAAATACACTCCTGCTGATGTGGACAACTAAATCTTCTCGTGTTTCCACGTCACTGCCAGAATGCTGAATTCGTTTCAGCATTACTCCAGCATTGCTTCAGTAATCTGCCCCATTTTCAGCTTTTGTTCCCACTTCTTCCTCTCTTCCTTTTCTTTTTCCTATCAATTTAATTCTTTATTTTTCAACAACAGACAAGCACAATTAATTAGAAAAACATACCTAACAATATCAATTTTTACAAGACTTAAAAGTTAGCTTACTAAATAGAAAATGAAACTAAAACTAACTAAAATTAAGCAAATAAATTATGACAAAAAAACTCATTTTCACCGACTAGTTTTTTGGTCATTAAAACTCATTTATTAGTCATCCAAAAAATTTTGCGACTAATTATTTTTAGTCACTATTTAGTCGCTGAAAGTCGGTCGTAGAAGAAATTTAGTGACTAATATATTTAGTCACAAATAATATTATTTTCTATGACTAAAATTTAGTTACAAAATATATTAAAGTTAGTCACAATAAGATTAATATATTGGTCACATAAATACCAATATGCACTTTCAACAACTAAAATTTAGTCATAAAAAGGGTAATATTTTGTGTCTAAATAATTTAGTTGCAATAATAAATAAAAAATTGTATAAATGAATTATTCAGTGACTAATATTTAGTCATTAAACTAATTTATATATATATAATTTAGAGTACGTTCATTTAAATTATATATTAAAAATAAATTATTCAAAGCTATATTTAAATAACGTTATACAATTTTATTCATTACATAAAAAATTACAATGTCAATTATAAAAATTTCAATTACAATGTAATCCTTGAATTGTACTTTGTCCATAAACATTAAAACATCAGCCTCAATGAATCAGACTTACGAAGAAGAAAAATAAACTAAAGTACCCAATACAAACCAAATTAAATGAACAATAAAGAAACTAGCAATACAATAAGCAAACAAAAAAAATGTAAAACTACAAGAAAACTCTTTTTCAATGACTAAATTTTTAGTCATTAAAACTCATTAATTAGTCACCTAAAAATTTTTCCGACTAATTATTTTTAGTCGCCATTTAGTCACTAAAGTCGGTCGTAGAAAAAATTTAGTGACTAAAATATTTTGTCACAAATAGTGTTATTTTTTATGACTAAATTTGATATATTGGTCATCTGAATTTCATTGTACACTTTTAGCAACCAAAAAACTATGTTTCAGCAACTAAAATTTAGTCATGAAAGGATTAATATTTGGTGACCAAATATTTTAGTTGACAATAATAAATAAATAATTATATAAATTAATTATTTAATGACAAATATTTAATTTTAAAAACTAATTTATAAAATTTATTTTTAATTTTTATTTTGGAATTTACATTCATTTAAATTATAAGCAAAAATAAATAATTCAAAATATATTTAAATAATGTTAAAAGCATTTATTCATTACATAAAAATTACAATGTCAATCATAAAAATTATAATTACAATGTAATTCTTACCTATCTTGAAATATACAAAGTCTAAATTAACAAGAAACTACAACAGCAAACTCCATAAATCAATGCTGTTATATGAGACCATGAAATGAAATAATGATATCTTTACAGGAACTACCATATACTCTTATAATAATATGAATTTTATTGAATCATAACAAAAATATGGCCATTAGTTTAGTGCTTCACAATCATATAAATAATGTCGTGGCAATACAAATAATTAATGTATGAAACAAAAAACATTCAACCTATTTTAATTTTTCAACATTACACACATAGAAGTTTTAGGTCCAAATTATGCAATATTATTTTCAGTACTTTCAATTAATGCCAATATATATCTAATATGTTATGATGCAAGGAAGAAACAATAAGGATATCATGGATTTTAAGCATTTTAATTACAATGTTATTAAGAGTTTGTAATCTACAAATCGATACAAGATTGTGTAGTATTAGCATTATACTATGGTGGCGTTTGGTAACACTTTTTTAATCAGTTTTCTATTTTTAAAAGTAGAAAAGTGAAAATATTTTTCAAAAACATGTTCTATAAAACTGTTTTTACTTTTCAATTTTATAATTAGAAATCAAAATTTTAAAAACAAAAAGAATCACTTTCAATATTTTTTTAAACAGTTTTTTTTCTTAATCAATCTTTTAGATTAGGACCAGACCCGGACCCAAATCCCCTCCCTACGGCCCTGGCGCTAAACCCGACTTTTGACTTGAACCCGAATCCGACCCCGGACCTAGACCCGACTTAAATAAAATCAAAAAATAAAAATAAAAATAAACTTTATAGAACACACTTTTGTTTTCTGTTTTTAAAATTGAAAAACAAAAGTGGTTACAGAACGCATTTTTGTTTTTCAAAAACAAATTTTTTAAAAACAAAAATTTTACTTTCATTTTGTGATTAAAAAATTAAAAAACAAAAGTGTTACCAAACGGCACCTATATTAATATGCTAGAAACATGTTATAATTGTAATCTTACTAAACGAAACCATCCAATGCCACAACCAAAATATGGCAGAGATTTCTCATAAAAAATCTCACCCATCTAAATAAAAAATGATAAGTATTCACCTTATTGATGTTCAAGTAGCTAGTCCAATAAATAGTGCTCTCCAAGAATAAGATCTTATGTGGAATTAATTCCATACAAAACAGAACTAAACAAAGCTAAACTCATTTAGTAATTAATCATCTTCGGAAAATGAGAAATATGAGACTATCCATCTTAGTTAGATCTTTTTATTCAAATACATACAACAACAGCTAATTAAATTTCATATTAAGCAAAAATAATTAAGAATGGCTATGACCGTCATGTATAGCAATTATATTTAAAGGACATCAAATAATTGTTTACCTTGGAAAAGAAATAATAAGAGATTTCCTTTGCTTTGTCACCTATACATAAATCATTACTGTTACAAATCAAGAAAAAGAAAATTATCATACAAAATGGAACTATACAAATATATGATAAAGAGTAATACAAATGTTAAAAAGAAAGTAGATGACCTTTTTTTTGACCGTGCTAAATATTGTGTACATGATATTGAGAGCTAGAAATATTATTTTTTGAGAACTACTTAAAATCATACGAAGAGAGTTTATTGTTAAGAATGTTCAAAATATTGTATATAATAAAATAAGTTTGTGAAATTTTTTTCTTTTAGTTCTTGTGGAGGGTGTATAGAGTGGCTCCTGTGTAGAGTCTGGCTACTTTTGTGAGCCTTTTCACTATATGTGATTCCCAGTCTTGTGCCTTGTCAATCTTAGTGTGGGGAACTTTTGCCTATTCTGCTTTTCTTTGTTCGAAGAGTGAGTTTTGAGAATGGGAGAAAAGGGAAAAGAGATTTGTATGGATGTGAGAGATGAAGAAAGAGATAAACTGATGGAAAGAGATAGCAATATGGAGATGGAAATGTTGGAGCTTTTTGAAGATATAACATTAGAAGATGTGGTTGCCTCTAAAGCCTGTGTGGGAAGAGTGATTGGTTGTGAAATTCCGTATTTTAATATTCTCAGTTTGATTATTTAATTAAATGATTAATTAAATGCGGAATAATAAAACTGGTACTGAAAACAGTTTTCTGTAGTTACAGAATGCAACTCTGTAACTCCAGAGAAACCCAGAAAAACAAACAGTGCATAAAAGTAAAAACACACAAGATTTTTGTACGTGGTTTCAACAATCCTTTCAGATTGTTACTAGTCCACGGGGCCACGCCCAGAGATAAGATTCATTAGATCGGTATCAAAAATACAAAGTAATTGACTTATGCATAAATAGACTCCCTCTTATTGTATGCCGCAAGCTTGATGTATTCCACCTACTAACCGAATCTTGATAAAACTCCAAGAGCTCGAACTCCCTTCGATCACCTTGAAGAGTGCTTGAATCCTCCCAATTCAAGACTTAAAGGCTATCTCCCGAAAGCCTATACAACCATCTCCCGAAGGTTGTGTGCTTGTATCATCCCGATGCAAGACTTCAAAAGCAATCTCCCGAAAGCTTGTAAATACCCTTCTCCCGAAGGTGCACTGATGTTCTTCTTCGTTGTAGACTTGAATACAGACTCAAGACAATACAAACAACAAATAAACAGAGTAAGAGTAGAACAACTCTTCTCTACAAAATAAAGACACTCTTTTCTTATGATATGAAAGTGAATAAAAGAGTTAACATAACAAAGACACTCTTTCCTTAAGATATGAATATAATTCTAAGTGTATGAAAAGAGATACAAAACCTAGATACTATAAGATGTATTTATAATGAATATACATCTCATAGACAGCTTACATTCGGTCTGAACAAGACCTCAACCCACTAGAAACTTCCCTAAAATAATTCTTCAATCAGTCGAGGAATTTCCGTTTCTGTACCTACAGAATCGTGGGCAGTAACTACAACTTTCCTTTTATAGAAAAAGGAAAGTCTAGCTCCGGTTTTCTCTTCAAGAAACCTGATCTTAGAAAATGGGAAACTCAACACAAGATCAGAATAACAGCTGGTTAGCAAAGAATCAATGTGTAATCAAAACTTACCATTTTTACCTCAATTTCCATAAATAGGAAAGCTAGTCAACTTTCCTTCCAAGTTTAGATTTACACAAATATGGAAACCATATCAATATATGCCAGCCGAAATATACATTAAATAATAAAATATTTTTGTCAATTAAATATGCCAAAAATGGAATTAACAATCTCCCCCTTTGGCACTTTGATTGACAAAACATTTTATTATGAGAAAACCTGCATCAAGTGTTAGAAACCAAAGCAAATAGCTTTTTAAAGATACAAGAGTATAGAAAGTACTCCCCCTGCATGAAAGCTCTCTAACACATAAAACAAAGAACTTTTTTTTGGACGGAAAAGCTTGCAAACCGAAGAACACAACTTTTTAAACGGAAAAGTGTTAAACCACAAACAAGCAACTCCCCCTAAAACCAAGGGTCCAGAGTTGTAACAAAGAGTTCAATGAATCCAAAAAAATAATACTACTCCCCCTTTTTGTCTATCAAGGAGCCAAAGATAACAAAAACAAACATGGACAAAGTCATAAGTTCAAATAAACATTAAGAAAAAAAGCAAAAGATAAAAGATTGAACCACTTATTCATCATCATTGGGTCGGAAGTATTTCATGATGTTGTCCATCTTCCTAAGAAGCAAGGCCTGACTTGTCTCCATTCTTCCCAAACGCAAGTTGAATTCTGCCATTTCTGTAGGAGCAGAAGTGGAAGCAGATCCAGCAGCAGGATCATTTGTAAGACCAGGGGAAGCAGACCGAGCCTTTCTTTGAGCAGCTTTTCCTTGAGGAGGCTTCTCAGGAATTTTGAAAGTGGTTCCAACAGCAGGCATCTCATTTGATTCATTCTCAAGAATCAATTCCTCTTGATCAGATAAAATTTTATAGATTAAGTAAGGAAAAATGAGATTGAGCCTAGGTTTCTTACCCTTTCGAAGAGAGACAATTTGCTCCCAAATCATGTCAGCCAAATCAATTTTAGCACCAATTGAAACTTTATACAAAAAGAAAGCAAGTTCATTTGAAACATTTACCGGATTGGAGCAAGGAAACCAATTGGATAGGGCAAACCTCATGAGAGCAGCATGTTGATAGGTGAGTTGAGACATATGCATGGTGTCGGAGAGTTCAATTTCATTATCACCAGAGAGATAACCGAACACCTTTTGACGATCAAACTCCACATCAGTTGGCTCAATTCCCATAGGCAAATTGAGAGCCTCAGCAACATCCTTCACAGTAAAGGAATACCAGTGTCCTCTGACAAAAACTTTGCCAAACATGAAAGAGTCCTCATCGAGAAACTCATCAGTGATGTTAGCATAAAATTCCTTCACAATTCTATCCACATACCCATCAAAACCGATCAAGGTATCTACCCATTTTCTTTCTTTCAACATGTTATACACTCCAAAAGGCTTATGAGCAATAACATTAAAATTTTTCTCCACAGTAAAATTCCTATTCTCATAGAATTTCATATCTCTAGCATGATCATTATAACAAAAATAATGAGAGTGGGGCTTGAAGTTATCAAGAGAAATACCAGAGGGCCTCTTTCTTTTCTGTGGAAGAACAGGATTTGTAGAGACAATGGGCCTTTTTCCTTTGTCCTTCTTTGGAACAGCAGGAGGGACTGGAACAGATTCTGTAGTGACGGGCTCAGTTTCTGGTTCTTCACTCTCGGATCCAGAATCATCAACAGCAGGAAGATCTTTGGGCATAAATTCTTCACTTGAATCGGACAAGCCCTCTGAATCATGATCCTCCTCACTTTCTTCTGGTTCAGAATCCGAGGAAGAGACCGAAGGGGGATTCTCCTTGAGATTTTTGGCTTTTGAAGATGAAGAAACCACCTTTTTCCCTTTGGATGCAATTTTAGGTTTAACCACTTCAAGCTTTTTAGGAGTGGAAACCTTGGACCTTGTTCGAGAACTCACCGTGGGCAAGGTCACCAAAGCTTGGTCGACATTAGGAGCACCATTCGAAGAAGAGGACTTCGACAATGTGTGATCGGATGAATGGGATTCATCATGATCACCCAACCCAGGTGTTGGAGAAGCAATAGGAGAGGCACCAACAAGAGGAGATGAGAAATTTGCCACTGATTTTCGAGCTTGGGTCTTCGATTTCTTGGCAGACTTCGTCGGAGCAGAAGACGAACCAGAAGCTCCGGTTGCTGGTGCAGGCGGCGCAGGCGGAGTCACCGGAGAAGCAGAAGCAGATCCACAAGTGGGCTTCTTGGATGGTTGGGCATTCTTAGTTTTGGCCATTTTTTCTTTGAAACCCTAGAACACAAACCCTCTTACACTTTGAACAATGTTAGACCTTTGAGAAAAAAAAATAGAAGGAGAAGAGAGAGTGGTGATCGTGGGTTTATGGGTAGTTGAGAATATATAACTTTCAATTTTAAATACCCAATTAAAAAAAAACTGAAAAGGAAGGTAACTTCCTTACCTTTGACCCACGTGTGGAAAGAAAAAAGGAAACCAAAGAAAGGTTTTTCAAATGTGGTCAATGTTTCCTTAAATGGAAAAAAAAGGAAACCAAATATTCCCACAAAATCTAAGAAATAAAAACCCCACCAAATCCGAAATTGCCACCAAAAAGGAAACCAAAAATAATTAAATATTTAAGAACAAGTTTCCTAGAATAAGACCAAATCTCCACAAATAAAGGAAACATTCTAAAATAAATACAATTAAAACATGTTTCCATAAAATGAAAAACTAAAAGAAAAAATGTACAAGGATTCGAAAAAAAATTCGAAAAGAAAAAAAATATGCCCCCCTTTTTCTTTTATTTTTTCAAAATATGCCCCCCAAGAAAAATTGCAAATAAAGAACAAGAGAACACACCAAGACACAAAAAGCACTAATCACCACTTAAGAGCAAAAATTATGTCTAAGAACATAATGAAACATAACAAAAAATTTTTAACAAAGCTCACTTGACAACTCGATCACGAACCCCCTTTTTTGTTTTTTTTTTTAATTTTTTTTTTGTTTTTTATTTTTTGATTAAAAGACAGAAAAATAAAATAACCTTGATATTTTTGCAACTAGAATTCACAATGTCCATTTGTCTTTGTCCCTGATGAAAAAATCAAACTTATAAGAATAGTCAGAAATTATTTTATCAAACTAATGATGTAATAGAATGAGGTCATACCGGTTCACAGGAAAAAATTGACTCCGTCACCAAGAATATTAAAGCACATCAAACAGTATGTAACAGCTTTATAACACCATTTTCGAGAAGAAACAATTTTTACCACAAACTGTGTCAAGCATTAGTGTGTGAAAGTGTAAGCAGGGAACATTGCCTAATTTGTCAAAAAGACTTCATCTGATAAATTATACCCATAGGAGACGCTGTCACACTACCTCAATGGTAGCCCTTTTCAATGGTAGCGTATCTTCTACATAACTCCTAATTACATAGTTCTAACTTACTCAGAGATGGCTTTCACACATTGAGATAGGTAGCTCTATTCATCCAATGGAGCTTGAACACACAGTTTTTGAACAACATTATTCGAAAAGGGTAGCTTACATAACACTGTTTGATGAACCTGAATATTCCTGTGAGGAGTGGACAATTTTCCTGACAAACCTGTATGACATCATAATATTACAACATTAGCAATAAAATAATGACTGAAATTCTTATAAGGTTGAAATTTTCTTCTAGGACAAAGACAAGACATTATGAACTCTAAGACAACTCAAATATCAAGGACTATGGAAAAATAAAAGCATTAAACAGTACAAACCCCTAAGGATTTCCTTAGAGAAATAAATCGGACCGAGTCAAGAGCTTTAGTAAAAATATCTGCAATTTGTTTGCTAGTTTCAACATATTCTAAGACAAGAATTTTATTTTCCACAAGCTCTCTAATAAAGTGATGACGAATGTCTATGTGCTTTGTGCGAGAGTGTTGAACAGGATTCTTAGAAATGTTTATAGCACTAGTGCTATCACAAAAGATGGTTAAAGTGTTCAAATCAAACCCATAATCTGCCATCATTTGTTTCATCCATAACAATTGGGTACAACAACTACCCGCAGCAATGTACTCAGCCTCTGCTGTGGACAGAGAGATTGAGTTTTGCTTCTTGCTATGCCATGAAACCAAATTGTTTCCAAGATAGAAACATCCACCACTAGTACTTTTTCTATCATCTGCATTACCTGCCCAATCAGCATCACTAAAGCAAACAAGGTTAGAATTAGTGTCTTTTGAAAACCAAATCCCAAAATCAATAGTGCTATTTACATAGCGAATGATTCTTTTCACAGCAGAAAGATGGGATTCCATGGGATTTGCCTGATAACGAGCACAAACACCAACACTATAGCAAATGTCAGGACGACTAGCAGTAAGATAAAGCAAACTTCCTATCATACTTCGATACAAAGTTTGATCTACCTTTACTCCTTGTTCATCTTTGCTTAATTTCAAAGTTGTGCTCATGGGAGTTTTGGTATGTTTGGCTTTCTCAAGACCAAACTTTTTCACCAAATTCTTTGCATACTTGCTTTGAGTGACAAAAGTTCCCTCATCTGATTGCTTTACTTGAAGACCGAGAAAATAAGTGAGTTCACCTACCATACTCATTTCAAACTCCTTTTGCATTTGGGAAACAAAAACCTGCACTTCAGAGTTAGAGGTAGAGCCAAACACAATATAATCAACATATATTTGAGCAACAATCACATCAGAATTAATGTTTTTGATGAAAAGTGTTTTATCAACATTTCCTCTCTTGTAATCATGAGAAAGCAAGAATTCAGTTAGACGCTCATACCAAGCACGTGGTGCTTGTTTTAGACCATACAATGCCTTGTCTAACTTATAAACATGATCAGGAAAATGTGGATCCTCAAACCCTTTAGGTTGTTCCACATACACTTCTTCTTTTAACAGCCCATTCAAAAAAGCGGATTTGACATCCATTTGATACAATTTAATACCAAGAATGCAAGCTATGGAAAGAAGTAACCTGATCGATTCCAGTCTAGCTACTGGAGCAAATATTTCATCAAAGTCAACACCCTCAACTTGAGTGTATCCTTGGGCAACCAACCTTGCCTTGCTTCGAATGATAGTGCCAAACTCATCACTCTTATTTTTGAAGATCCACTTGGTTCCAATGATGTTCACAAACGGTGGTCTTGGAATCATTTTCCAGACTTTGTTTCGAACAAACTGATGAAGCTCATCCTGCATAGCTAAAAACCAATCTTCATCCATTAAAGCTTCTTTTACAGATTTAGGTTCTAAAGAAGAAATAAAACATAAAAATTGAATTATGTTGGCATATTTTCTTCTTGTAACCATGCTCTCATCCAAGTTTCCGAGGATGAGATCTGAAGGATGATTCTTTTTAACCCTGGAGGATGGTTCCCTCTGTATTGGATCAGTGATTGAATTTAAAGGATACTCGGATTCTTTTGTTGTTGGATTTTCTGTAGCAACAGATTCCTGCACAGTAACCTCGACGACTGCTTCTGAAGCTTCGTCAGGTTCCTTTTCCTCAGCAGCAGGCTTTTCAAGCAAATCTTCAATCTGTTCTTCTGTGGAAAACTCAGAAAAATCTTTTAGATCATCAACAACAACATTAGCAGATTCCATAACAGTTTGGGTTCTCATGTTATACACACGATATGCCCTACTATTTGTGGAATATCCTAAGAAAACACCTTCATCACTTTTAGAATCAAATTTACCAATGTAATCACGATCTCGTAAAATATAACACATACATCCGAACACATGAAAGTGACTTACATTTGGTTTCTTACCTTTCCAGATTTCATATGGTGTTTTGTGAGTACCTGGACGCAAGAATACTCTGTTGATGGTATAGCAAGCAGTGTTAATGGCTTCGGCCCAAAGGCGCTTTGTGAGCTTCTTGCTATTCAACATTACTCTAGCCATTTCTGTTAGAGTACGATTCTTTCTTTCAACCACTCCATTTTGTGGAGGAGTTTTAGGAGCAGAAAATTCATGAGAAATACCGTTAGCTTTACAAAATTCATCATATACAGTATTTTCAAATTTCTTACCATGATCACTCCTAATCCTAACAATTTTGCCAATGTTACAATCTTTTTCAACTCGTAATTTCAAACACAGAGATTGAAAGCTTCAAAAGTATCAGATTTTTCTCTCAAAAAATCCACCCATGAGAATCGAGAAAAATCATCAACACAAACAAAAATATACCTTTTACCATTTAAGCTTTCTACCTGGATTGGACCCATTAAGTCCATGTGCAAGAGTTCGAGAACTCTAGAAGTATTCACATCCGGGATACTCTTGTGAGAAATTTTCAGTTGCTTACCTAACTGGCATGGTCCACATTTTCCCAATGACTCTTTACCTAATTTAGGTAATCCTCGAACAATCCCTGAAACAAATAATTTTTTCAGATTTTTAAAGTGAATGTGACCAAGTTTTTCATGCCATAGGTCAGTAACATTTTCAATGACAGAATGACAAGTGGCATGCGTAGTGAGTGTATAACAATTATCACTAGATCGCAGCCCTTGTAACACAATTTCATCAAGAATATTATATACATAGCAATGATTGCTATCAAAGCTCACAGTATAACCCTGATCACAAATCTGACTAATGCTAAGTAGATTAGCTTTTAGTCCTTCAACCAACATGACATTCTTTAGTTTAGGAAGCCCTTCGAACTTGAGAGTTCCCATTCCTATGACTTTACCAGTAAGACCGTTACCAAATGTAACTTCTCCACAGTGCATTGGTCTTATGTTCACAAGAAATTCTTTTTCACCTGTCATGTGTCTGGAACAACCACTATCAAAATACCACATGTTAGAAGCAACAGTTTTAAACACAAGTAGAACCTACCAAGCATTTGTTTTTGACAACCCATTTTTGTTTTTGTAAAACATGTTTATTTCCAATGTAATTAGATTTAAACATGTTATGCATGGTTATGCATTTAGGTCGAATGTCACCTTTTACTCCACAAAAATGGCAAATAGGAATGAAACGTCTTCCTTTCCCTTTGAAATTGTCAAACTTACCGTGCTGCTTCTTTTCTGTAACAACAGAGTGCTTTGCTGTAGAGACAGAAACCTGTGAGGTAGAAACAGTTCTTCCAGAAACAAAACTATTAGTGGTATTAGACACAGGTTGATTTGGAACATAACCCAGCATGATTGGTTTGGCCAGATTTTTGAATTTTTTCAAAGATGGTGGAACCTGGATTTAACATTTTAACATTCTTTTTAATGTTATCAATTTCCTTGGTTAAAGAAATAATTTTTGACTCTTTTAAAGACAATTCGGATTCACAACATTTGAGTTTATCTTCCAACTCATTAATGTTGTTACACAAAATTTTATTATCTTTAACCAAGGAGCGATTTTCAGCACTAGTTTCCAACCACTTACCAAACATTACCTTGTAGGATTCAACCATGGAATCCTCATCAATTTCTGACTCATCTGATTCGGATCTGGATTCTTCCTTGTTGTCATTGATCAGGATATTGTTCAAGCAAATGCTTTTTCCTTTTTCCTGCAAATTTCTTGACAAAACACTTGTTAGGACAACTTTTTCTTTTTCATCCTCACTACTCTCAGAATCATCACTCCAAGTAATATTCAATCCCTTTTTATTTTTCTTTAAGGTATTAGCACATTCGGATTGAGTGTGACCAAAACCTTCACATTCTCTGCATTTAATACCTTTTTTATTGTTAGATGAAAAAGGTTTAGAGTATTACCAGAAATGTTACCTTTTGGGTTCTTTGAAAAGAACTTTTTATTTCCACCAGATTTCATGAATTTTTGGAAATTTTTTGCCAATAGAACCATTTCATCATCATTTTCATCATCAGAAGCAATATTTTCAGAAGCATTAAAGGCAATACCTTTGCTTTTCTCATTCGAGAGATTTTGCTTACTCTTTTTCTTGATTTGTTGATTCAACTCAAAGGTTCTTAAAGATCCCATGAGTTCCTCAACCTTCATTTTGCCAAAATCTTTTGCCTCTTCCATTGCAAGCAATTTTGTATCAAACCTGTCAGGAAGAACTCGAACAATTTTTCGAACCAAGACAGATTCATCTAGTTTTTCTCCCAAGGCAAAAAACTCATTAGAAATCTCAGATAATCTTTCATAGAAATCATTTAAAGTTTCAGTATCTGACATTCTCAATTCATCAAATCTAGTTTGTAGCATGGTAAATCGTGATCTCTTTACATCAGCAGTACCTTCAAATTGAATTTGAAAGATTTCCCAGGCTTCTTTTGCAGATTCACAAGATGAGATTAATTTAATAAAACCTTCACCAACACCATTAAAAATAGCATGTAAAGCCTTATTATTATAACCGCATAGCTTTTTCATCTTCAGTGGTCCAACTGAGTTCAGATTTTACCTGAGTATTACCTTTTTCATCATTTTCAGTAGGTTGAGACCAACCTGTAAGAATAGCTCTCCATGCTTTCTCATCTTGCGATTTGATGAAAGCTCTCATCCTGACCTTCCAATAAGGATAATTCGACTCATTCAATAGAGGAGGTCTAGAGATAGAACTTCCTTCTGCAAACAAAGACATCTCACACAAAATAAGTTAAACGGAATAACCTCAAGATCTCACTAAGAATTTAGTGACTTGCTCTGATACCAATTGAAATTCCGTATTTTAATATTCCCAGTTTGATTATTTAATTAAATGATTAATTAAATGCGGAATAATAAAATCGGTATCGAAAACGCTTCGTAGTTACAGAATGCAACTCTATAACTCCAGAGAAACCCAGAAAAACAAACAGTGCAGAAAAGTAAAAACACACAAGATTTTTGTACGTGGTTTCAACAATCCTTTCAGATTGTTACTAGTCCACGGGGCCACGGCCAGAGATAAGATTCATTAGATCGGTATCAAAAATACAAAGTAATTGACTTATGCATAAATAGAATCCCTCTTATTGTATGCCGCAAGCTTGATGTATTCCACCTACTAACCGAATCTTGATAAAACTCCAAGAGCTCGAACTCCCTTCGATCACCTTGAAGAGTGCTTGAATCCTCCCGATTCAAGGCTTAAAGGCTATCTCCCGAAAGCCTATACAACCATCTGTTGGGTTTTATGCCCTAAATAAAACTCATTTCAATATAATCAGATTTACTTATTAATATAGATCAGAAATAACATTTAATGTTGCATGGTTCACATGATTTATTTCATGATTATATGTACATAATGTATAAATTCATCTGAAACCCTTTTCACATACTTGATCCTGTTTATTGTGCCGTCAACACATTGGAAAGTAAACATGACTATGTGAATAAAGTTTCCTAGATTTATCAGACACAGGGTTTTACTGATATGATAATCTACAACAGAGTTTACTTGTATTTGGAGAAATACTATGTTCTTTCCAGAACATTGGTTAAAGTAAAGCTCAGGTTGGATGCATGGAGTATGCATCGGAAGGGACCGATATTGAACTTTGACTTAGATTTATTAAACTTACCGTAATATCTATTCAAGTCAATATCGCCTAGTTGATCCTAGATCAAATGATCTTAATCCTGATATGTTTAGGCTCAATCTCGAGAGGCTATTCGTGTTCTTTGATTTGTTAGTTAAGCCTACTTTTAGGTCAGGGTGATACGTACATTTTGGGAACACGGTAGTGCAATTGAGTGGGAGCGCTAGCATAAACATGGAATCTATAGCTTCTATCTGGCGAATAGTAAGCAAAGGATGATCTCCTTCGAGCTTGACCAAACGAACATAAATGGTGGAGTACTCATTTCACATTAGCTGAAATATCATTTATACGGGGTCAAGTGTTTTAAGGAATAAATACATTGTAGGGTGTAACGGTAATTTAATCCCTTTACAGTGTAGATCATTCATATAGAGGATCATTGATCACATTAGGATTATAACAATGGATAACTAATGATGTGTCTATATGGTGGAACATATAGAGCATTCTATATACTGAGAGTGCAATTCTAAGTTCTATGCGTGGATTCAACGAAGAATTAATAAGTTAGTGAATTTTAGTGCTAAATTCTTGATCTACTTATTGGAAGCTCGGTTATATAGACCCATGGTCCCCCCACTAGTTGAGATAATATTGCTTGTAAGACTCATGTAATTGGTTTTGATTAATCAATTATAATTCACGAATTAGACTATGTCTATTTGTGAAATTTTCACTAAGTAAGGGCGAAATTGTAAAGAAAGAGTTTATAGGGGCATATTTGTTAATTATGATACTTTGTATGGTTCAATTAATAAATATGATAAATGACAATATTATTTAATAATTATTTATAGTTATTAAATAGTTAGAATTGGCATTTAAATGATTGAATTAGGAAATTGGCATTTTTGAGAAAATCAGATACAAAAGTGGTAAAATTGCAAAATTGCAAAAATCAAGGCCCAGTCCACCTAGCATAGGGCCGGCCACTTGTGTTATCTTTTTTAAATGATTTTTTCATTATTTTAATGCCATATAATTCAAATCAAACCCTAGTGGAATGCTATAAATAGATAGTGAAGGCTTCAGGAAAATTACACACTTTCTGAATCAGAAAAACCTGAGCCTCCACTCTCTTCTCTAGCCGCCACTCTCTCTCTCTTTTCTTCCTCAATATTTCGAACCTCTCTTAGTGATTAGAGTAGTGCCCACACACATCAAGTGATACCTCAATCATAGTGAGGAAGATCGTGAAGAAAGATCATCAGCAAAGGAGATTCAGCATCAAAGATTCAGAGAAAGAGATCCAGGTTCAGATATTGATAATGCTCTGCTACAGAAAGGAATCAAGGGCTAGATATCTGAACGGAAGGAGTCATATTATTCCGCTGCACCCAATGTAAGGTTTCTTAAACTTTATATGTGTTTATTTCATCGTTTTAGAAAGTTCATATTTAGGATGTTAATAAACATACTTGTGAGTAGATCTAAGATCCTGGTAAAATAAATTCCAACAACTGGCCTCAGAGCCATGGTAATTGATTTACTTGCAAGAAATTTGGACTTTAAAACGATTGTTTGTATGTTCTTTGGATGGTATCATGTTGTATTGAGTGTTATTTGATGATTGATGTTTGTGAAATTTTCGTGAAAAATAATTGTGTTTTCGTTTCTGGAATTATTTTTATTGGATAGTATGGAAAAAATTAAGCAAGTTAGCCTTTTACAGAACTCAATTTGGATTTTATTTGAATTAGTTATGATTTTTTGAAGATTTGACAAAATCGGGAAATTTGTCTTGATAGTTTCCCCGATCATGAGAACTGTCCGTACAGTTTCGAATTTTTCCTTTTTTCTTCAATTTTTCATACTTTTTCATGGAATTAGCTTCCAATTTTTTGTATGGTTTTGTATATATACTATTACTATTCCTAATTCAATTCTAATTATCATTTTGAATTAATTTAATTTTTTTTAATTTAATTCAAGATATTAGTGTAATTTGAATTTGAATAGAATTAGTATTTATCTTTTTGCTTAAAAATCTATCTTATTTTTAAATTTGATTATATTTTTTTAAATTTAAGGTCAGATATTTTAAGATATTTATAATATCTTTTAAGATATTTAAAAATATCTTATCTTTTAAGATATTTATAATATCTTTTAAAGATATTTATAATATCTTTTAAGATATTTTAAAAATATCTTATCTTTTAAGATTTTTTTTAAATCTTTTTAGATATTTAGACCTTATTTAAATTTAAAATAAAATATTTATAATCATGTAATTTTAAATAGATGTAAGATATTTTGCTAACTTTTAAATTTTGTTATTTTATTTATTTAAATTACATTTAAAATTTGAAAAAGATATTTATTTATCTTTTCTAATTTTTTATTTAATTTTTATTTATAAAATAATATTTAAAATTTAAAAGTAGTTAGCAAATTTTTGAAATGATATTTAGGTTGGTTGAAACCTAATTTTTCAAAATTGTAGGTTTAATTTTAAATTTAAATATTTAATTAATTTTCGAATTTTTTTTTTTTAAATTTTTTTTTATTTTTTTTCGAAAATCTTTTTTAATAATATTTCGAAATTAATTATTTAATTTAAAATTAAATAAATCCTACATCCAACTATCCAGCTAACCCTGTTGCAGGAGTATGTGGTTTTAGCTTGTTTGTAAGTTTTCAAAACCTATTATTACTTGATTGCAAATAGCCATGGTTACCTTTTGCCAGATCTAATGATCTGATGGCTCCCTTGGTCAAGATAATAATTTGTAACAGGTATATTTACAATCTTCTTTCATCTGTGTATGACCTAGCAACATGATAGGACCCATCCAAAGTGTGCCTGTGTGAGCCTATGTGTTTAATTTTATTATAGATGCATATAGGTTAATGTTGCTAAAATAAATTATCATATTTCTTGATAGAATTTATTTAGGCCCATTTAGCCTTTGGGCCTATTCAATTAATAACAGTTGTTCTTATTAAGGTTAAATTCCTCTCTTTTGGGCCTTGTGTGAGAGTTGGGAGCCATAGAAGTGGGTACGACATACTGAACCCAGCACCCCCTCACACAAACCACCCCAATTGTGAAGGCCCATTTGCCTGATTTGAATGACTGTACTAGGTTAATTAAACTAGTTTAACCTAATAAAATTGATTAGCAACATAATTAATTTCATTTATTTTGAAATTAATTTAAGAAAAATATAGTTTAAGGAATTTTATATTCTAAGCTAAACTATATGTATTTTCTTGTATTTAATTAAATATAGAATTATAACCATCTAGATTCTTTCTGGAACTTAATTTAAATTTTTCATTAAATATTCCTATTTAAGTTGATATTTAGTTATCTTCAACTAACCAACTTAAATCTGAATATTTTTTGAATTCAAAATTTCAAAATTAAGTTGAGGAATTTTAGACATTGGTTATTAAGATTCTTTAGATATTTTTTTTTAAGTTAATATCTTTTCGAATATTAACTTAAAATGGAATATTTTCAAATTAAGTGGTTACAACTTAATTTTTGATATTTAATTAAATTTAAATTTGAAAATATTTAAGTTCTAGATTTTTCTAGTACAACTTAAATTAGATATTTTTTCAAATTTTGTGGAAAAGATACTTAGTCAAATAAGATATTTTCTAGATAGTTATTTCTAGACTACTTATTATTTCTAATATTAAATAGGAAAATATTATAAATTGTGAAATTAATTATTTATATAATTAATTTTGGTACAATTTATTTTAAGTATATTTTTCCTAGTATTAAACTAGAGATTAATAATTAAGCCTTCTCTACACTTAATTATTTATTTCTTGAATTTAATACATTTAATTAATTTGAAAATTAAATATCTAAGTTGATTTTATCATCATACTTAAATATTTCTTTTTCATGACATTTAATTAAATAGAAAATTATTTTTAGTTGAAATTTAATTTTTCAACTAAATTTAAATAATTTTCAAAATATATTTTTTCTTTATTTTATTAATCAATTTTCGAAATTGCATTTCTTAAATGCTAGAATTTCGAATTTTATCTTGAAAAATAGATTAAGTTGTAAATTAATTATTTTAATTAATTCTTGGATCAACTTAAATCAATGATTTTTTCATTTATTGATTAATTTAAAATAAATTGAATTAAAGTATATTATTAGAAATTGAATTAATTAGTCAAAGGAAAATCTAGATAGGTGATATTTTTGCTTGAAGTATTTTTTTTAGTGTATTTAATTAAATAGAAAATTAATATTTAAGTTGATTTTCATCATCATACTTAAATATTTGAAATTTTTCTTATATATTTAATTAAATTGGAAAATGATATTTTTTGTTGTAAATTAATTTTATAAATTAATTTTGGGCCAACATTAAATTAGAATAATTTTTCCAGGATTTATTCTTTATTTTAATATGCATTTTTCGAAAATTGTATTCTTAAATACTTTAATTTTTCGAAATGTAATATATATTTATAGAAAATTAAATTTGAGTTGTAAATTAATTTAAATTAATTTTGTAACAACTTAAATATTTTTTCTAAATATTTATTGGAAATTATTACTAAGATGGAAATAATTCATATTATTTTCATATCCATCTAAGTAAAATTTATAAATATTAAATTAAAATTTATATTTAGAATTTTTCATTCTAAATTGGAAATTTTAATTAAATAAATATATATTTAAAATAAATAGAATAAATAAAGAGAATAAAAGAAAATACAACTCTTTTCAAATAATGAGCTTTATTATAGAGACATTCGATCTCCATTGTGGGTTTTACACCGCGTTTGTTTTAGTGAGTAATCCTCCCTAATGGAGGAACGTTCATTAGCAATTTCGCACCATTTAACCTCGCATGATAAGTAGTTTGTAAGTGTTTTGTATGGTATGGATCACCCTAATGGTGGCGACCATACTTGACTTGCAAATTATGAAACAATGGTGGAAGCTCATAAGATAGAATTGCCTTGACTCTCGCCTAAACGGGACAACGCTGAATTCCAATCTTGATCGAATAAAAGGTTGCTAGAATGTTTAACATTTTAGACGAGCTGACAACTCTATTCAATGAATGGTAGCTTTGACTCTCGCCTAAACGGGACACTGATATCAGTTTGTTGAAAACCTTGGAAATTATTTAGGATTGTAAGTTTTAGTATTTTCACTTGTCATTCCTACTTGCTATATGCTTATAATTTCTGAATTGTGTATGAATTTATATTGAACCATGTTATTTTCTGTTATTAAGTTGTAGTTTAATTTCGAATCTTCATTGTTGGTCTAACTTGGCTTGTTTATCTAATGAGATAAATCCCTAGTGGATTTTCACCATTAGACATACATAATAGTGTTAGATCTCGAAAGATAAATATTGTATATGCAACATCTAGCTGTTCATCAATTGATGACACCTTAGACTAGTATTTTTACGATATGAAACAAGAAGATTACATAAATAAGATTACTTTGTCTTTCGCTAATCGAAGCATCGTTGGATTCTTATTTATAAACGAAATTATCCTAATTCCTCTTAGCTTATTCATTTCGAATTAGCTCAATAATATATCATTGGATGAATGGTCTATAAATCATTTCATGTCATTATATTTTCTCTTAAGAAATTAAATGACGCATATGATTATAATCCCGAAATTCTATTCCCAATTGATATAAATCCTCAATCTTAGAAATCTCCTACTTGTATGGGCAAATCTGACTTAGAGTTTGTATTAGTAGTGCTGGTCCAAGATAGAATTACTCATAATATTTGGTATAAATTTAAGTCTTTGACTTTAATTTTAGATTCCAAATAGAAATTTTCTTATATTTCTAATTCCAGAATACAATACAGTTACACCTTTTCAAGTGTTTAATATCCATCTTCTATTAATGGATTAAAACTGTATGGAATATGAGTTAGGTATTCTGTGACCAGGATCCACTTGAAGTATTCTAAGAACTCTTTGATGTAACTAAACCTATGTCATCAAAAGACACTACCACATTTTTTTAATCTATGGCATTTGTATCTTGTTCATAGTGGTTTTGACAAGATCAATCTCTGCAAAGAGTTAATATGCCTATATCCACTGAAAGTAGTTCATCTCATTCGCAGATGAATGTACATTCAGGGGTGGATATGAGTTTTTTCGTTGTATTCTTAAAACGATAACTCTAGATTATACCTTTTACCAAAGAAATTTGAAATCTTTGAAAAATTTCATTAATTTCTAGCAATGGTTAAAACCATTAAGGTAAGTGGTTAAAGATCTTGCGAACTGATAGGGGTGGAGAAATAGTTAGTAAATATGCAGTTCAAAGATCATTAAATTGGTTTTTGAATTATATCCAAACTTACCTCCACAGAAATTTCGAGTTGCATATTGATGATTAGTTACTAGTCGTTGCCTAATTCCTTCTATGGTAATACAATTTCAGAATGATGTAATGGTTGTATACTTAATGTTAATCATTACTAGATTCATGGATGACCTAATCAAAATCTTAAGAAAGGCTAGAACTGTTAACCATGGTTTGTTAGCTATTCTAAGTGATTAGGGGTGGACCATCCCATAGTCAATAGATAAGAAAGTGTTTGTTCAAACAAATACTACTTTTCTAAGATAATGACTAAGTCTGAAAACAAGTAGCAAATAAAGGAGATATTTAATTCTTGATTCCAAAAGTGTTCTATCATCTTATATAATATATGATGATCCCACTGCCTCTGTTGTCTTGTCACAACCAAAGAGGTTAATACCATTTAGTTTTCTTCGACATAATTCACGGTACCTCGTCGTAGTGGGAGAGTTTCTAGGAACTCACTTTCTTATGACTTGGGAGATACTAGTGATTAAAATCCATTGTGAGTTTAAACAAGTAATGGATTGTCAAGATAAGAAACTAAGAAGAAAGCCAAAAGAACTATGGTTTAATCCATTCACATGGAGTAACCTAAAGTTTTCTATTACAAGGACATAAAAGGAAATTTTCGTTTATAAGTCCATTCAATGGACTTAACAAAACTTCCTGTTCCTAGTATTATAGGTTTGAGTTTATCTAAACCTATGGCTTGTGGTATACCTGGTAATTACTTACTCTAATGCAAGCAACTTACTTTAGTAAGATGCTGAAGCATTTTCTTTCTAATGGCAATCTATAGAAGCTTCACAACTTCTTAGGTATAGATTTTATTTATCTAAGGAAAAGTCTTGACTATTCCAGAAAAGATAAAGCCATGAAAGAATTTCTTACATCAACAGTGAGAGGTCTTAGATATGCTTTTGTATGCCTTAGACCAGACACCTGCTGTTGAGTGGGAGTAATGAGTAGGTATTAGATTAATCCAGGAGAAGAACATTGGAAGACAATCAAGTAAATCTTAAGATTAAGAAGAGGAACTATATGTTAGTCTATAAGGGTGTGTTTAAAACTCTTAGACTACACCATATCAGATTTCGAAATTTGCCTATGTGCTAGTAAATATTTCTGATAAGATGGTGGTTACTCTGGGGTGGAATAGTGATTTTGGAGAAGTGTAAAAACCTATCTGAAGTCTCTAGGTCTACCAGAAAGGGACTGAATGTTAAAGCTAACTGAAAGTTACTTATTCAGTCTAAGGAAAGTTCTATACATCTTTGGCACCATTCCAAATTGCCTTAAACTACTAGTGTTAATTTCCTGATTAACCAAAAGTAGTTGCCAAAGGTATAGAATCCAGTATCCCAAGAGAGTAAACATATAGAGAGGAATTTCACATTATCAATGATTTTGTGATTAAAGGAAGAGTAATGGTGGAGAAAAGGTTGTGGTTAATTCAACTTTTCAGATCCTATTACGAGGAGTTTACTACTACTACACTTGATTTGTATATCAAGGTGTTGAGATTATTTGAAACGCACTTTTTGTTTTATATTAGTGCAAGTGGGAGTTTGTTGGGTTTTATGCCCTAAATAAAACTCATTTCAATATAATCAGATTTACTTATTAATATAGATCAGAAATAACATTTAATGTTGCATGGTTCACATGATTTATTTCATGATTATATGTACATAATGTATAAATTCATCTGAAACCCTTTTCACATACTTGATCTTGTTTATTGTGCTGTCAACACATTGGAAAGTAAACATGACTATGTGAATAAAGTTTCCTAGATTTATCAGACACAGGGTTTTACTGATATGATAATCTACAACCAGAGTTTACTTGTATTTGGAGAAATACTATGTTCTTTCCAGAACATTGGTTAAAGTAAAGCTCAGGTTGGATGCATGGAGTATGCATCGGAAGGGACCGATATTGAACTTTGACTTAGATTTATTAAACTTACCGTAATATCTATTCAAGTCAATATCGCCTAGTTGATCCTAGATCAAATGATCTTAATCCTGATATGTTTAGGCTCAATCTCGAGAGGCTATTCGTGTTCTTTGATTTGTTAGTTAAGCCTACTTTTAGGTCAGGGTGATACGTACATTTTGGGAACACGGTAGTGCAATTGAGTGGGAGCGCTAGCATAAACATGGAATCTATAGCTTCTATCTGGCGAATAGTAAGCAAAGGATGATCTCCTTCGAGCTTGACCAAACGAACATAAATGGTGGAGTACTCATTTCACATTAGCTGAAATATCATTTATACGGGGTCAAGTGTTTTAAGGAATAAATACATTGTAGGGTGTAACGGTAATTTAATCCCTTTACAGTGTAGATCATTCATATAGAGGATCATTGATCACATTAGGATTATAACAATGGATAACTAATGATGTGTCTATATGGTGGAACATATAGAGCATTCTATATACTGAGAGTGCAATTCTGAGTTCTATGCGTGGATTCAACGAAGAATTAATAAGTTAGTGAATTTTAGTGCTAAATTCTTGATCTACTTATTGGAAGCTCGGTTATATAGACCCATGGTCCCCCCACTAGTTGAGATAATATTGCTTGTAAGACTCATGTAATTGGTTTTGATTAATCAATTATAATTCACGAATTAGACTATGTCTATTTGTGAAATTTTCACTAAGTAAGGGCGAAATTGTAAAGAAAGAGTTTATAGGGGCATATTTGTTAATTATGATACTTTGTATGGTTCAATTAATAAATATGATAAATGACAATATTATTTAATAATTATTTATAGTTATTAAATAGTTAGAATTGGCATTTAAATGATTGAATTAGGAAATTGGCATTTTTGAGAAAATCAGATACAAAAGTGGTAAAATTGCAAAATTGCAAAAATCAAGGCCCAGTCCACCTAGCATAGGGCCGGCCACTTGTGTTATCTTTTTTAAATGATTTTTTCATTATTTTAATGCCATATAATTCAAATCAAACCCTAGTGGAATGCTATAAATAGATAGTGAAGGCTTCAGGAAAATTACACACTTTCTGAATCAGAAAAACCTGAGCCTCCACTCTCTTCTCTAGCCGCCACTCTCTCTCTCTTTTCTTCCTCAATATTTCGAACCTCTCTTAGTGATTAGAGTAGTGCCCACACACATCAAGTGATACCTCAATCATAGTGAGGAAGATCGTGAAGAAAGATCATCAGCAAAGGAGATTCAGCATCAAAGATTCAGAGAAAGAGATCCAGGTTCAGATATTGATAATGCTCTGCTACAGAAAGGAATCAAGGGCTAGATATCTGAACGGAAGGAGTCATATTATTCCGCTGCACCCAATGTAAGGTTTCTTAAACTTTATATGTGTTTATTTCATCGTTTTAGAAAGTTCATATTTAGGATGTTAATAAACATACTTGTGAGTAGATCTAAGATCCTGGTAAAATAAATTCCAACACCATCTCCCGAAGGTTGTGTGCTTGTATCATCCCGATGCAAGACTTCAAAAGCAATCTCCCGAAAGCTTGTAAATACCCTTCTCCCGAAGGTGCACTGATGTTCTGCTTCGTTGTAGACTTGAATACAGACTCAAGACAATACAAACAACAAATAAACAGAGTAAGAGTAGAACAACTTTTCTCTACAAAACAAAGACACTCTTTTCTTATGATATGAAAGTGAATAAAAGAGTTAACATAACAAAGACACTCTATCCTTAAGATATGAATATAATTCTAAGTGTATGAAAAGAGATACAAAACCTAGATACTATAAGATGTATTTATAATGAATATACATCTCATAGACAGCTTACATTCGGTCTGAACAAGACCTCAACCCACTAGAAACTTCCCTAAAATAATTCTTCAATCAGTCGAGGAATTTCCGTTTCTGTACCTACAGAATCGTGGGCAGTAACTACAACTTTCCTTTTATAGAAAAAGGAAAGTCTAGCTCTGGTTTTCTCTTCAAGAAACCTGATCTTAGAAAATGGGAAACTCAACACAAGATCAGAATAACAGCTGGTTAGCAAAGAATCAATGTGTAATCAAAACTTACCATTTTTACCTCAATTTCCATAAATAGGAAAGCTAGTCAACTTTCCTTCCAAGTTTAGATTTACACAAATATGGAAACCATATCAATATATGCCAGCCGAAATATACATTAAATAATAAAATATTTTTGTCAATTAAATATGCCAAAAATGGAATTAACAGGTTGCAAGGATATGCCAGCGTCGGTTGTAAAGAAAATCCTCCTGGGAGTGTGGCGACGGCTGGGATATTGGAGAATGAAAAAATGCCCGGATGGAGTTCTCGGATTCTTTTTTGAAGAAGAGGAGGACTATCATTTTGTGATGGACATGAGGCCCTGGATCATCAATGGTGTTCTGCTGAACTTAAAACCTTGGCCCATTGAAGGAGAAGTTAGTCTCGGAGATTTTGAAGTTGCTATGTTCTGGGTGCAATTTCACGGTCTGCCAACAAGGTTCTTATCAACTGACAATGTCCCATTATTGGCAAAGAAGGTGGGAAACCTGGTCAAACAAGAAAATAAGCGTAAGGAGGAGTTGGTTCCGCGGGGATTCCTGCGGTGTTGTATTGACGTTTGGCTCACGCATCCCATCCCGGCAGGTTTTTTCCTTAAAGCAGATGGGAAACCAGACTCCTGGGTGCAATTTAAGTATGAAAAGCTACCCCATACATGCTTCAACTGTGGCAAGCTTGCTCACTGGGAGAAGCTGTGCTCGACACAAACAGCTATGGTGATTCCCCGATGTGGCCCAGCTGTTCAGATGTACGGATCTTGGCTAAAAAGCGAGACTGGGCGTAGCAACTGCTTTAATATGGCAGGGAAGGGCACGGTTAAGTCAGTGGTGGAATTAGAAGAAGTCCCTGAATGGGACTTTGCTTCTCGAAACCGGAAAAACTCCTGGAGAAGAAAGAAGATCTTAGACGACAAAAAGCTCCCGGCGGCAATCGTAACGGCTCTGAACAACGGTGAAGGACAGAGCAACAAGCGCAAGGTCGTGCAAGGGCAATCCTCCACTACCTCTGTACAACCTGACGTGGCAGGTACGGAATTGGAGGATCGTGCAATAGGGAATGAGAAGCTGTACGATGATTGTCCCCCAGTGGAAAAACGTGGAAAATAGACAGATAGAGAATGTTCAGCAGACTGATGGGCCTAATATTTTTGAATTACCAACCCCTGATTTCTCTTTCAATTCAGATGGTTTGGACCTTATACCTGATATTGGGCCCACTATTGCCCAAAGTTTGGAAATTCCCCATTCATGGCTGTGTAGGTCCCAAACCCCTCATGATTTCCCTGAGCCTACTTATCTAAAATGGCCCAATGATGATTTAGAAGCCCAGTCTAAATTTTTCCAACTATATGGGCCGGACTTTACAAATCTTTACAAGGCCCAAGCCTCTCTAATTTCTAATCCCCCAGACCTCTCTATGATGATAGTTCATCTGCTGGGCTGTAAAAAGAGAAAACCACATACATGGTACCATCCCACTCCTGCGATCACATCCTTTGACCTTCCCAGATGCCCTATTGTTTCGGAGACTGCTACTGAAGTGGAAGGGAATGGGGAAACCAAATTTAATATCGGCTCCTTTGATAAAGCTGAAGAAAAGAGAAAAAGAAGATTGCGTAGAAGTGGCATCACAAATTCAAAGAGAAATTCGGGAGTCAAGACTCCCAGAGAACGAAGAAAGGAGGCTTTACTGGCTCGAGAGTTTTCGGGAAATCTGGAAGTAGTTTTGGATAACTGTGTGGAGATACCGGTTCAATTTGCTCAAAATTTTGGCGATGGCGAGGAGGCGGCCTCAAGCATGCCGCCACCGTCCTCATGAGGTGCCTCTCTTGGAATTGTCGTGGGATTTGTAGACCCACGACGGAGAGAACTCTTCGGAGTTTGATCCATGATACTCACGCTGATGTAATTTTCTTGTCGGAAACAAAGGTTGGTACTAATTTGATGTCGGATACTATGAATCGTTTGGGGTATGTTAATATTAGAAGCATTGCTTCGGTGGGTATTGGGGGTGGTTTTTGTTTAGCGTGGAGAAATGATGTTCTTATTGATATTGTGGAAACCTTTGATTCGGGCTTTCATGGAGTCATTCCTAGCTCGAGAAGAAGGCAGTTTTTTGGAAGTGGCTCACGGATAAAGTCTCTGTTTGTGGAGAGCCTTGGGTGGTGTTGGGTGATTTGAATGCCATTTTGGATAACTCCGAGAAGGTGGGAGGAAATAGATGCTCTAGGCGGGAAGGTGCTTTCCTTCGTGATTTTCTTATGAATACTGGTGGGATTGATTTGGGCTTCCAGGGAGTTCAATGTACTTGGCACAATGCTCGCAAGGGCACTAAAAACATCAGGAAACGGTTAGATCGCGGCCTGGCAAACCCCTCTTGGATCACCTCGTTCCCCTCGGCCAAGATTTCTAATCTTCCCATCCTTGGGTATGATCACTCGCCCATCTTGTTGTCTCTATGGAACGAATCCGTGAAATTAAACTTCCCTTTTAGATTCTTGGAAGTTTGGACGTCAAGTCCAGAGTGCGAAGTGGTTATTGATAAAGCTTGGCAGCAGCAGGCTCCTGGGAATGGGGAAGAATTACTGCGCAATAAATTGAAGAGAACCAAGTCAGACTTGAAGTATTGGAACAAGCACTCTTTCGGTCGGTGTGATCATAAGATCAGAGATCTGACGAACGAACTGATTAACATCCAGAACGCTCCTCCCAGCCCTTCAAACCTCGAGCTTGAGGCTTGTGTTCAACTAGAGATCCTTGAGATGAAGGCCAAAATGGAGAGAATCTGGAAGCAGAAATCTCGGGAGCTTTGGGTTCGCAAGGGAGATGGCAACTCAAAGTTCTTTCATGCTTCTACCATTATCCGAAGGCGAAGGAATTTCATCTCAAGTATTGAGGATGATGGTAGGTGGCTCCGCAACCGTGACGAGATTGGCGATTTCTTTCGACAGAATTTTACCCAAGTTTTCACTTCGATTGATCTAGTGATTAGCAGTGACTTTGATGATCTCTTCACCCCGGCTGTTACGGACGCCGAGAACCATGATTTATGCAAACTCTCTTCTGCAGAAGAGATTAAACATGTGGTATTTGCGATGCACCCTTTGAAAGTGCCTGGGCCTGACGGCTTCTCTGGAATTTTCTATAGAAAGTATTGGAGGATAGTTGGAATTCAAGTCGTTGGGATGGTCCAAGAATTCTTCTCCCATAATACTGTAAGCAGTAATTTAAATCATACTTTTCTTTGCCTAATCCCCAAAACGACTAATGCTTGTAGGTTTGATCACTTTCGACCTATAAGCCTTTGTAATTTTTGCTACAAGATAATCTCAAGGATTCTTACGGATAGGCTGAAGGGTATCATAGATAACTTGTCTCTCCTACGCAATCGGCATTTATCCCGGGCCGTTGGATAGCTGAATGTTCAATTTTGGCTCAAGAGGTTCTGCATAGCTTCAAGAATTAGAAAGGAAAGCAGGGTGTGATGGCGATCAAGACCGATATGAGTAAAGCCTATGATAGGCTTGAATGGAGTTTCCTTCTAAGAGTTTTGCAAGCTAATGGCTTCTGTGAAAAGGCCTGCAACTTAATTATGAGCTGTATTACCTCGGTGTCGTATTCCATTCTTCTCAATGGGGCTCCTCTAGCTCCCTTCAATCCTAAGCGCGGGATAAGACAAGGCGATCCCCTATCACCTTTTTTATTTATCCTTTGCAGCAAGGTGCTTTCTAAATTAATATCCAAGGCTGAAAACAGGGGAGAGTTCTCCGGGATCAAAGTGTCTCGCAATTCCATGCCTCTTTCTCACCTCTTCTATGCAGATGATGCTATTTTCTTTTGTAGAGCAAATTCCCTAAATGCCAAGACTTTCGCAGATTGCATTACCACTTATGAAAATTGGTCTGGGCAAGTGGTAAACAAGAGGAAGAGTGGCCTGGTTTTTTCTCCCAATACTCATTTGGATGTCAAAACGGAGATCAAACAGATATTGAATATGAATTGCTTAATTCGCGAAGAAAAGTATCTCGGTAACCCCTTCTTCTTCTCGGCTAGCAAGAGAAATAATTTCCACTTTATCAAGGATAAGATCTTGGCTCGGTTGGAAGGTTGGAAAGCCAAATGCCTCTCTCAAGCGGGAAGAACAACCCTGGTAGGGTCGGTTTTGCAAAGTATCCCCACTTATTTCATGTCCACGGCCAGGGTGCCTTTGACTCTATGCAATGAACTCGACAGATTAGTAGCAAAGTTTTGGTGGATTGGGAACTCGGATCAGTCTCGTTACAGAGCTTTTAAAAGCTGGAATGACATTTGCCAACCAAAAAATTGTGGAGGCCTGGGTCTTAGAAGATTTGGGGATACAAACTTAGCTCTTCTTGCTAAATTGTGCTGGATGATGATGAAGGATGAGGATAAACTCTGGATTAAGACTCTCCAATCCAAATACTGCTCTCGATTAGATATCTGGAAGGTGGAAAAGCATGCTGGGGATTCGAGAGTATGGAAAGGAATCCTGGATGCTAGATTTATTTGCAATTATGGGGCAGGTATTTTGGTTGGAAAGGGCGACACTGAGTTATGGGACACTCCCTGGATTCCTGGACAGCCTATGGAGAAGATTAAGGAAAGCTTCCAATATTCAAGGGGTCACCGATTTTGTCATGTATCTGATCTTTATGTGGAAGGCACAAGAATTTGGAATGAAGACATCATCAGAAGAAGCTTCTCGGCGGAAATGGCGACTGCTATTTTGCAAATTAATCCCATCTTGTCGGACTCGGATATGCTATTTTGGAAAGCCTCTAAATCGGGAACTTTCTCTGTGAAAAGTGCGTATGGTTGATTAGTGGTTAAAAGTACACTTTTATTTATTTTAAATGATAAAATAAATTGAGTTTTAATTAATATTTCCATGAAATTATTGTAATATATTTTATAAATGAAAATATTTAATTTTGATTCAATTTATGTCTTTCTTGTAGGAATTAAAGTGTATTTTTATTGAAAGAAAGAGGAAGGAGCAAACTTGAAAAGAAATGAGGGAAAAAATGGCATTTTTGTTGAAGTCCAAAGCAACCCAACCCAAAAAGGTCAAGCCTAGCCCATGAAGCTCATAATCAATTTTGTCTCTTCCAAAGCATGTGATGCAATGATGATAAGCCTAGGTCATCATCAACCCTATTTTCCTCTTCCACACTCAACCTTCATCCAAAGAGTAGAAGACAAATCATAATGATAACAAAAATAATATTAATTTTATTTTTGATTTGAAATGTCAAATTTAATCTTAATATTTATTTTATAATCCCAAATTTTTCTTTATTTATTTTTAGTTCTTTTATGGCTTTATAAATAGGAGCTCACTTAGTGTAATTTGGAGTGTAATTTTTAGTGTAGAAAAACTATAGCAAAATTCTCTCAACTTTTCTTCTCATCTTTTCTCTTTAGAAATTTTATGAGAATGATTAGCATAATGGCCTAATCTTCCTTGGAAGGTTAGGGATGATTCCATATGCAAAGTGAGGTTATTTTGTATCTTTGATTCACTTTTTGTTGTAATATTTATTTGAGTAATGCAAGTTCATATTCCACTTTTATTTTTATGTTCTTCTTCCATCTATACTATCTATGCTATTATATACCAAATATATATATAGACTTAGTCATGCTCTTTCTATATATTTTTATTTAGTGATTATAGTAATGGTAGTATTGCTCATTTCTATCTTTTATGTTCATTTTTATTTACTTTTTGTTAAATGATATATAGGTTTAGTCATGCTCTCCCTATGGGTCTAAAAATTAATAAAAGTAATATTAATGTTCATTTCCTTCACTATCACCTCCATCTCCATCTCTATCTCTTTGTCATTATTTTTACTAAAGTTATATAGGATTAGTTATGCTCTTTCTATGTGTTACTATTTAGTAAAAATAATATTGATGTTTAGTTTTATATTTAATCTTTTATTGCATTATTGCTTGATGTATAATGTCATTTCTAGGTTCTACATAAGATTAAATTATTTCTTTTATTTTTAAGAACTTGTATACTCAAAATATAATGAACTTTAATGTTACATCATTTGTGTCAACTTAGTGAATCAAAGGTACAAAATAGCTAAACAAGCATATGGATGATTCTTAAAGCCTTTCTCTCTTTTACTATTGATTATACATTTATTTGCTTTCCTTTAATATTTATTACCAAAACAAAAATCACAAAATCATTTGTTACTATTATCACTTATTATTAACCTTTTGTTTTTATTTTTCTACTAACGCTTTTGTCCATAATCACCTCCCTGTGGAATCGACCGCCCGATCTATACTACAACCACCGCTAGTGGAAGTCACATTTGGGCGTTAAACAATGGCCTAAGTCAACAATCAAGGTTCAAGGTAAAAAAATAGAATGTGGATTGATCTCTGGAATTCGACCCTTCATCCTCACCTGAAGCTTCTTCTCTGGAAGATTTGGTCAGACTTACTGCCTACTAAAGGCCGTCTTGGTTTGGAAGATAAGTCTTGTGTTTTTTGTGGTTTGGAGGATGAGTCGGCCTTGCATTTATTCTGCTCTTGCAGCGTCACCAGAGCTCTTTGGTTTCAATGTAAATGGGGATTTCGCACGGATTCCTTCAGTTGGTCATCTATAGCAGACTTTGGGATGTGGTGGGCCAAGTTATTGGATGATGAGGCTCAATCGTATATTGCCTGCTTGTGTGATATCGTTTGGCGCAAAAGAAATAACATAATCTTTAAAGGGGACTGTTGCAATATGCAGGCTATGATCAAGGAAATCAGAGAGAGAGCAGCGGAGATGCACTTCTCTATGGCCTCGACAGAGGTGATCGAACATCAAGAGGATGTGGTAAATGAACCACTTCCTCATCAGGATTTTATTAAGTATAGTGTTGATGCTTCTGGTTTGAATTCGAAGGCTGGTTTAGGAGTGGTGGAGCTGTCGGGTGAGGCTGTAGGAGATTGGTGGGCGACTACAGAAATTTCTGAGGTTTCTGGGGTGCTCGAGGGGGAGTTGCGGGCTATTCGCTTGGCTCTTGTTCAGGCGAGTTTGAGAAATGTTACCAAGTTGCTGGTGCAATCTGATTCGAAGGCTGCGGTATTGGCTCTCAGATGTGGGAGTTTACCTTTGGCCTGGGGCACTTACCCTGTTTATGAATCCTGTCTATCTTTGTGTAAGTGCTTTGATCATGTAATATTCTCTTTTATTCCTCGAGAGGAAAATAGGGTAGCTGATGCTCTTGCGGGGTGGGCGAGAAGCTCTTCGTCCTGTATCTCGGGCCTTCTCAGGGATGTAGCCCCCTTTGTGGCTACAACTCTCATGTAACTCCTCTGTTTTTTTTTTTTGAATAAATTTGTTTTCTCATCAAAAAAAAAAAAAGTTTATGGGGTATATTTTCCTTGCTTTGTATAGTTTTGATATCAATAAAATTTTTCTTACTAACTAAAAAATAATAATAAAAAAAAGGGTTTAATCTAAAGCTAGGAAACTATTTTTCTACTATGCAATTAGTTTTGAATTAAAATAGATAAATCATTGATGAGTCTTACATTAGGAAATCGTTAGCAAAAACAACAAAATGCAACTGAAGGGGAAATTTGTAATTGTTTCTATAATTTCCAAAGGAATTTTTTAACCATGGAATATTAAGAGCTTGTTTGGCTGTGTTTTTAGTTTTTCAGTTTTTAAAATTGTGTTTTTAAAAGTGAGAATAGAAAACAGTTTTTTGTCATTTTAAAAATTTAATGGTGTTTGGCACAAATTTTTTAAAATTGTTTTTAGATTTTTCCTTACGAAAAAATCAATATTGTAGCATCATGCCATGACATTAATCCATCCGGGTCTAGGTTCGGGTATGGTTTCGGGTTTAGGATCCGAGTATGTGAGCAAAATATAAAATATAATATGTTAGACAAAAAAAATTGTGTTTGAAAATTGAAAACAACATTTTAATGTTTTCTATTTTCTAGTTTTTTAAAACTCAATTTTTAAAAAACATTTTTTAAAAATTTTTGCCGAACGACTCCTAATAATTTTTAAAAACTATTTTTCAGTTTTAAAAAACACAAAACAGTTTTTAAAATGTAAAGCCAAACAACCTCTAATAGTTTGGAGGTTGTTAAAGTTGAGAAGTAAAAATTCAATTTATTTTTTTAATTAAATATGATAAGTACCTACACGAGCAATTAATAAAATAAGATCAAATTCTATAATAATAATAATAATAATAATAATAATATATTTTCAATAGTACCCATGCCTAATTCTTTAGGTCGTACTTTCAGCCATGTTGAATAATCTAAACACATCTTAATAAACTTAATTATTATCTGGATTACACTAATATTTTCATTAATGTTTTTGCCTAACTTACCATCATCAACATATATAAATACAAGGCAAACAATGCAGATCTTCATCACAAAAAAGATATACATATTATTATTTGTTTAGAATTAAATTAATTAATTAATTATATAATTATCAAAAATGCAGTGCATGGCTTTTCACCAATTTGCTCCATCATCATCCCTCCCTATTTGGAGTAGAGTTAATAATCGTTTTACACCAAAAACTTCTATTATTACTTCTATTTCAAAACCAAAATCAAAACCAAAATCAAACTTGAAATCGAGATCGAAATTGAGATCGAGATCAAGATCAAGTACTTGTTACCCCATACAATGTATTGTGATTGATAACCCTAGTTCTACGATTATTAATAATAGTGATCGAAGATCGGCCAACTATGGACCTCCCATTTGGTCTTTTGATTTTATTCAATCTCTTTCAACTCAATATAAGGTGAATTTTATTTCCTTTTGTATATAATTTATCATTATATGTATATATATACACACACTATAAAATATATCTTATTATTAGTCACGATAAAATTTATGACTAACAGTAAAAAAAATGTAACTAAACATAAATTATTTTTCTATGTCATCAATTTTTTTTAGTGAGAAGTAACTTTTATATCATAATAAAAATGATATTTAGTTTTAATTTTTTTTTGTTTGGTACGTAGTGATGATAAATATATATATATATATATATAGGGATTATCTATGGTGTGACAGCTTGTTTTTACCCTTATAAGGAATTTTTTTTAACCAATTATGAAGTAGTGACTTTGAGTTTCACTGTAATATAATAAACTCTATTGTAGGAAATTATTTTATTTATTTTATTATTTTAATAAATATATATTTTGTTTTTCTTTTGAAGTTCAATTTTAAAAAATGAATTGTTAGAACAGAGAAGATGAAAAAAAAAAAAAATTCTTAAATGTGCGCTTCTTGTACAATTTTTTTTTTTTTTTTTTTTCATATTTTGCTTATAAATTTAAACATTTAAATCTGAAAAAGCATATTGTTAATTTTTTGAAAATAAAAAAGGGATTATTTTATAAACACCCAAAAATAACAAAAAGATATTTTTCAGATCTATAATTATTTTTATATTTTTACAGATTTTAATTTTCTTTTTTTAAATACGGAGTGTTGTTGTGTTCATCCAATTTAATCCACACTATTTTGCTTATAGTGCATCCGATTCGCACTAAGTGCAGATTTCATATTTTAGATCCAATCTAATTTGCAAAATAGCTCAAATTTAATCCAATTCAATCAGTAAAAATACAGATTGAATCAGTTATTTTAGATTGGTTACTTTTTAATATTAAATTATTTAATATTTATAAAAAATATTTTTGTTACATAACTATATAATTATTTTATGTGTCTAACAACAAATTAAAATAAATAAAATAACAATAACAAATTTAAAGGAAAAAAATTATATGTATAAAAATGTTTAATTTTATTTTAAATTATATGTAGAAAAAAAAATATATTTAAAAGAATGGAATATACATTTAATATATTAAGTTTTGAAATATATGTATTAGATTTTTTAATTATTATTTTCTTTACATTAAAATTTTATTTGCATAAAAAAAATTTAAACTATTTTCTTAAATAATAATGATAATTTAAATTAAAAATTAATATTTTTTTTTATAAATTATTAATATTGTTTATTTTTAAAAATAAATACATCATTAAATATTATTATAATGTCTAGAGTTTTTATTGTATACAAGTAGTCTTATTGTAAGTGTATACACCTTATATCATAATAACCACACGATCTAAAATTAATGGTTAAAAAAAATACCCTACCAGTAAGAAATTTTTACTAGGTCCTACCATAGTCTTCCCCATTTATATGCTATATAAAGATAATTTTTAGCTTATTATACATAGCTAATAAGAAATAACTGCAAGAAAAACAACTTTTCCTTAAAGCAAAAAGCGTCGGGAAAGAGTTAGGCAAAAAATTCATGTTGAGGATTTGGATTGAATAACTCGGCTAAAAAAAGCATAAGAAAAAATGTTTTCTTTTTAGAAAAACTAGTAAACATTCCGCGCTTCGCGGTAGATATATAAAATATTTTAAATTATATATAAAAAAATAAATTGTATATTTTGATTAATAATAATTACTTTATAAAATTATATTAAAATTTTAACTTTACTATTAAAAAAAATTGTGACATAAATACTTAAAATATTAAATTTGTTACTAATAAATACCAGAATTCGAAAAATAGTAGCATAAATTCTCATTTATGGTCTAATTTTTATTCTGATGTGCGTGTTAAGTTCTGGATTCGAATTTTATTGTGTGTGTTTTTAATGTTTGAGTTTTAGTGTATTACTGGGGTTCTAATATTTGAGTTTATGTTTATGAGATCTGTTTTTATTTATTTATTTATATATTTATTTTTATAGATTTTGAGAACTTGAAATTGGATGTTGTTTCTGTTGATTACTGAGATTGAGAATTTGATTTTTCATACGGGAATTAAAGTTTGTCTTTTTGTTTCATTGATTAAAAAATATTAGTAGAAAATTTATGGAATGAGAATTTTGAATATATGAAAATAGAATTGAAAAATAACATTTGAATCGAGAATCAAAGTTCATTGTTAATTTCCTTACAAAAAAAAAAGTTTATGGTTAATCTGTAAAGATAATATAGCTGGAAGAAGATGGAAAAATTAATTTTTATTTCATTTAATATGTATATAATGTTTATTTTAATAATATGAATTTATTTTAATTAATTTTTATTTTTTAAAACTATTTTTTCTAAAAGAATTATTAGGTTGCACATGTGGCACTTTATTGATCAACTATAACATAACGATAAATTGAGTGTTAAGTTTAGAAATTTGAGGATATCAATAGGAACTACAATGATGACATCAACTTTTTATTATTATGTGTTTTTTAAAAAATAATTAATTTAAGATAGATATTTCTATATAAAATTTATTAAAATAATAATAAAATATTAATTTGTAAATTTATGTTTTAATATAATATTAAACAATTAAAAGAATTAAGGAGAAAAAAGAAAAATGATTTTAGAGAGATTTTAGACCGCCACGTTATCGCTTCATACTTCTTCTTTATATATATACTAGAAGAGAGTTACGTGGCGAGCCACGTAAATATTAATTTTATTTTAAGTTCTAGGGGTTTTTGTTTAAGAATTTAGTGACTAATTGTAAATTATGTTATAAACGATATGTTTTATAAAACTAATTGTTAAGAATGTCATAATTGTGTATATAAACCTATAATATACACATTGTTATTCAAATGTTTTAGGTTATAAACGATTTTTTTTATATAGAGTTTAAATTTTATATTGATGATTGTTATTTAAGGTGGGTATCGCTGTAGTTTTTTTTAATTTAAAAAAAGATTGTTTAATTTTTTGGGTTTAATTATTGGGTTTAAACGTTTAAAAAAAAGATTGTTTAATTTTTTGGGTTTAAAAAAAAATCGTGTAAGCCTAATCTGTTAAGCTAATCGTGTAACAATATTAATATTTGTTAATTTTTTATTTATTTGTTAACGTTTAACTAATAAAAAAAATATCAAACATTGGAGATATACGGTTAGTTATGTTAGAGAGATATGTGGCTAGGATTATTTTTTTTAATTTAAAAAAAGATTGTTTAATTTTTTAGATTTAATTATTTGGTTTAAACGTTTAAAAAAAAGATTGTTTAATTTTTTGGGTTTAATTATTTATATATTTTTTAAAGTTAACGGGAGATCAAACCTATCGTTAAATTTAACAGAATATTCAAGTATATTCTGTTAAACCAACAAATACCGTTAGATAGGCACTTTTAATATATAAAGATTTAGATAAGAACTTTAAAAATTATCATATTATATACACGTGTAATATTTTAGTGCACATATTATATATTAGTTTGCTTAATGACACGTGCCCACCTATAATGTTAATATATATTTATATATTTTTTGTTTTAAGAAACAATATATTACATCACTGTGTATAATAATATATATACATATATAGGGTGAACTTTATACAAGTCGATTAAATAAGCTGGAGAAAGACGTGAAAAGGATACTGGTTGGAGAGGAAAATTGTTTAGCTCAACTTGAGCTAATTGATACAATACAAAGACTTGGATTATCTTATCGTTTTGAGAATGAAATCATTTCTATTTTGAAAGAAAAATTCACCAATAATAATAACAACCCTAATCCTAATTATGATTTATATGCTACTGCTCTCCAATTTAGGCTTCTACGCCAATATGGATTTGAAGTATCTCAAGGTACGTACGTATATTTATATATATATATATATATATATTTATATAAGTATTATTTATGAATGAGTATTATTAGAAAAATTAGCTTTTATGCATAATTTATTTACCTAATTATATATGTTTTTTCATTTTTACATTATATAAGATAAAAAAAAATTAAGTTGTTCCATCAATTGAAAAAAAAAATTATTCAGCAAAAAAAATAAAATAAAAAAAGTTAAATAGTTTGACTTAGATATTTTTGATATTATGTAAAATAAACATAATTTTTTGATATTTTATCTAATTAAATAAATAAATTAAGCATAAAAATTTAAATTGTTCATTCATTATTCACAATTAAATCCAAATTTAATGGTTAATATTAAGAAGTGTTCTACATATATATTAAATATATAATTTGATTGTTATTATTGCAGAAATTTTCAATAATTTCAAAGATCAGAAGACAGGAGAGTTCAAGGCAAATATAAGTAATGATATTATGGGAGCATTAGGCTTATATGAAGCTTCATTCTATGGGAAAAAGGGTGAAAGTATTTTGGATGAAGCAAGAATTTTCACAACAAAATGTCTCAAAAATTACATAGAGAAAAACAAATTATTAGATGATGATGATAATATTATTGCATTATTTGTTAACCATGCTTTGGAGACTCCACTTCATTGGAGAATAAATAGGTTGGAAGCTAGGTGGTTCATTGATATGTACCAGAAGAAAAAAGACATGAATTTCACATTACTTGAATTTGCCAAATTGGATTTTAACATGCTCCAATCAATACACCAAGAAGATCTAAAACATCTATCAAGGTATTTACATAATTTTTTTTTTTTTTTGATGAATCAGATCGTTGTATTGCACTTCAACGAGACTTTACATCCGATCGACCAATATATTTATTTGTTAGAGAATCCTACATTGCATGTATCTTTCCAGTACTAACTGTCAATTTAGTGATAATGAAATACTAATTAATTGAGGATATTATTAATATTTATATATATTGTCAATTAAGTTTGGTATTAATACATTGTTTATATAATGAATTTTACTAAACTAAAAAAGATATGATTTTTCTCATATATATTATATGTAAATATATTAGATGGTGGGAGCAATCTAAACTTGGGGAAAAGAAAATGGAAAATTATGTTAGAGATAGATTGGTGGAGGCTTTTTTATGGCAGATTGGAGTAAAATTTGAGCCACAATTCAGTCAGTTTAGAAGAATATCTGCAAGATTATATGTTCTAATTACAGTAATTGATGACATATATGATGTGTATGGAACATTGGAGGAATTAGAGCTTTTCACAAAAGCTATTGAAAGGTAATTTTCATGTATATAAGAATATATATTTATATATATAGAATACTTTTTAATGGTAATATTTATTGATGAGTATTACTAACTAAATTTAACTATAAACATTAATTTTTAAAATATTAAACTATTAAATTGTAATCCGATGATAAATAATAAAAGAGAAATTTGAATTTTGATTTTTAGATGGGATGTGAAAGCCATAAATGAGTTACCAGAATATATGAGAATGCCTTTCTTTTTCTTATTCAATACTGTGAATGAAATGGGGTATGATACCTTAGCAGACAAAAATTTCATCAACATTGAATACCTCAAGAAATCGGTACGTACTTATATATCACTTTTATTCTTATCGTAAGAAAATTTATTATTTTTGGTATAGAGGAATTGTAAGCTGTTATATATATATATATATTAGGAAGAGGTTTCAATGGTTACATTTTTATTGTAACCATCATGGTTACATTTTTTTAAGCTATTGGATTACTATTAAATGGTTGTGATTAATTTAGAAATTAAATAAAAATAAATAATAAATAACTTGTAACCTGAAAGTGACCTAATCATTTATTTCCTTATAAACTTTAATTAAGATTAATTATATTTTAAAATTAAATTAATTATAATTATTAATTAATTTTTTGTAATTTATTACTATATAAGGATCTTTTAGCAATTTATTTTTTTATACTTAAATTATTTAAAATTTTATAGCAAAACTTTTTATAATTTAAAATTATATACATATAATTTCATAATTTAAATTTTATTATACTTGTAATCTTAATTTTAAATTATTACACTTAATTATTTAATTTTTTTATTTAAATATTTAAAAAGTAAAAAATGAAATAAGTTGAAGGATTTTATAGAAAAAAAATGGATGCGCTTGTTATCGATTGATTAGCTTGAGACCTCATACTTAGTTCATATAATTGTCACAAAATAATTAAATATCATTTAAAAATAATTAATCATTTAAAAATTTATTATAAGAAGAGAATTTTAATTTGTGTCAAAAGAAGTTTAATCTTTGTAAAAAAATAAATTTTATTGTAAATATTATAATTAAATGACTTAATTATTAAAATAATTCAAATAAGGATTTAAATATAAATATTAATTGCTAAAAGAGGTCTTGTTAAATATTTAATTAATTATTTTAAGAAAATAATTAATTATAATTAAATAATTCTAAAAAAGGAATTTCTACTATTTAATTAATTATTTTAAGAATATAGTTAATTATAATTAATTAAATCTAAAAAAAGAAAGTCTACCTATTAGTAACCTGCTATTACAGGTTAAAAAAAATGTAACCATTGAATAGTCACCTATATATATTATATTTATATTTATATATATGATGGTGCATGTATATTATATTATGCTTTTTCTGAGTCACCTTTGACGCAAATATGGGAATTAATGTTGCTAAATATATATTTTAAATTTCAATTCTAGCTTAGTCCTTTATAGTGAGTATATAGAACATGTACTTGTTTCATTTTATATATGTACAATCAATTATTTTGAATGTTATAATGATCACACTGTAAATTATTCAAAATTAATTAATACTATAGAACTATAATTTCAACTGTTATATAAGAATATTAAAGTATATAATTTTTCTAGGTATACAAAAAAATTAAAATTATTCTTATTAAAGAATCCAAGTTAGGCTTAATCCTACCTAATTATATATATGCTCCCTATATATAAGATTAAGTAATTAATTATAATGAATGATAATCTCTTCAATTTTGGATCAGTGATCATTAATTTTATATATGTTGGTTTGGTGAAGTAATAATTAGATAATTAATATGTATATATATATATATATACGCAGTGGGTGGTTTGGTCTAAATATCAATTAGAAGAGGCAAAATGGTTCTATAGTGGATACAAACCAACATTAGAAGAATATATGAAGAATACATGGATTTCAGTTGGGGGACCAATTATTCTTTTGCATGCTTATTTTGCTTTCACAAATCCCTTAGAAAAAGCTTCCATAAAATTCTTGGAAGAAGGTTATGATGATCCTTCCATAAATATTCATGAAGGATCCCTGGAAATATCAAATGATGGTTACCCTACCATATTTCATCTTGGATCCATACTTTTACGACTTGAAGATGACCTAGGAACATCGTCGGTAAGCTTAATTTTATTATTATTAATTTAATATATACATAGCAAACGCAAATTAAATATCCTATGGATAAATAAGAAAATATGGTTTTATAAGGACATAAAACCTAAGGACGATAACATAGACTTTTAATGTCGGTTTTTATAGGGGTCATGTAAAACCAAAGTAAAAACACCAAATATGTATAATAAAACATACATACGATTAAATAATAATATTTCTAATAATAATATGTTGCCTTAATAACAAATTGAACAGGATGAGATGAAAAGAGGAGATGTTCCGAAATCAATTCAATGTTACATGAATGATACAGGTGTTTCTGAAGATGAAGCTCGCGAGCACATCAAATTTTTGATAATGGAAACATGGAAAGAGATGAATAAAGAAATGGACTTCAATAATTATTTCTCGAAAGAAGTTGTTCATGTTTGCAAAAATCTTGGTAGAACAGCCAAATTTATATACCTTTATGGTGATGGACATGCTTCTCAGAATAATTTATCAAAGGGACATATTTCAGATTTGATTATTAACCCTATTCCCATGTAACTAATTAAATAATTATATATTGACACACAACTCTATACTGGGTCAATACAAAAATAACTATTATTATTATTATTATTATTATTATTATTATATGTGCATGAATTAATATAATACACATTATAATTTATATTACTTGGCTAAGCTTTTGCATATTTTTTTTTAAAGTAATCTCGGTTCAGAATTACGAAAAAAGGTTGATGAGATCCAAGAGGGAGATTCCTCCCCTTGAAAGTTCAGCGAACCCTGAACAACAACAACAGAATAAGGGGTAGTTTTCCTTACTATCAAGATCGAATTTGTCATTAGTAGGGAGAACATTTGAAGCCTTGTCTAGGATGAATCTTTTTGTCCTAGAACCACTTCCAGATATCCTTCACATTAGAAATTCTATTCCTTCAGTCTTCCAAATAAGCACCCTTGATAGAAAAACACCCTTAGTAGAGCCTTTCTAAATAACCAAATTAGAATCAAGATGGATGTCAATTTGTACAAAGCCACTTTTACTACCCAAATCCTTTCCAAAATAAAAATCAAGAAAACTTTGATTCCAAGTTCTCGACCTTCTATACTATAGATCGGCCACACATCGCAATGCAAAGAGGGAGCTTTATGTTGAATGGACTCCATGGTCTCTCTGAATCCATACGTCATTGTTAAGACAGTTAAAAGTTAGTTAGGATTGTTAGTTTCATTGCTGTCAGCTCAGTGTGTTTGTTGCAATTCTGTTGTAAAGTTGTTGTAAGTTTGTGAGCTGTCAGTTAGTAGCTAACTTCTCATTGTTTTAATCTTGTATAAATACTAAGCTCTCGTGCTTAGCTGTCAATGAATCATTTTCTTTTGCTGATTCAATGTTTCTCTTCTCTCTTTTCTACCTTTCTTCTTGTTCTTTGTTCTGTTTTACATTTTATCTTTTGCAATAATTTCAAGGAGGAATTTCAACATGGCCATCAGAGAACTTTCCACCATTAATGGCGAATGTCATCACCAGCAACTCGAGCAATCAACATACAACTGGTCCTACAGTTGTCAATGGCAGAGGAAAGGAATCGAACGAATCATCCACTGTGTTCTCTAATCATAGTCTCTCGGTGAAGCTCAATGATCACAACTTCCTATTGTGGAAGCAACAAGTCATGGCAGCCATAAGAGGAAATAGATTACTGCATCTCATCCAAGGAGCTGCACCTCCACCTAAGTTTCTATCGGATGCAGATCAAGCCTCGAATACTTTAAATCCAGCTTATGTTGAGTGGGATGTTCAGGACCAATTGCTTGTGTCGTGGCTTCTCTCATCAATGTCTGAAAGCTTGTTGACTCGGATGGTGGGATGCGAATCAGCTAGTCAGATCTGGCGTACATTAGAAAAATACTTAACAATTCAAGTCTCGGTCAAGATACTTGAGTTCAGAACGAAGCTTCAAAATATCAAGAAAGGTAATCTTGGACCGAATGATTATCTTCTTCGAATCAAGCAACATGTGGATCTGTTGGCTTCGGTTGGAGAAGTTTTAATTATCTGCACGAGACCATATTGGAGCTATCTTCAAAGGACTACATATCAAATATGACACTTTTGTGATCTCTGCGAACACAAGAATTGAAGGCTACTTTGTAGCCGAGATTGAGGCTTTGCTCCTTGCCTCAGAATCTCGAATTGAGAAGACTAACACTGAACTGGATCTCAGTGCTCATGTCACAACAAATGATGCTGATGTTCATCCTAAAGCCAACTACACCAGTAGTAGGAACTTCAGACAATATCAGCAAGGGAATCACAATCAGTTTCATACTTAAGAGGAAATTACAATGGAAATTTCAACAGAAATAATTTTTCTCAAGGTAACAGTCCTAACATTTCTTCAAATAGCTATTTTTATTATAATGATCGTGCTTCTAGAAGTGTGTCAAGAGGTGGTGGATCTGGTTTTTCGAGAGGAGGGAGGTTTTCTGCATCAAACAATAAACCTCAATGTCATATCTACTTTAGAATTGGTCACATTGCTCAGGATTGTTACTATAGATTTGACAAAACTTTCACGCACTCTCATGATCAAGTTCATCAGTAGCACCACCACCTGCACAAGCCAATCTTGTTGCTGCAAACCAGAGTTCAGACAGCAACTGATATCCTGATTCTGGAGCCACTAATCACTGCACTCCAGTTGCACATAATGTCATGAACATCAGTGACTACAATGGCCCTGAACGCAAGTATGTTGGTGATGGTACAAGCCTACCCATTAAACATATTGGTCATACCTTTATTTCTCCGAAATCCTGTCAATCTCAACATTTACTTCTTAAAAATCTTTTGCATGTTCCTGCATCACTAAGAATTTAGTTAGTGTACTTATCTAAATTTGCTGAAGATAATGGTGTGTTTATTTTCAGTTTCATTCTAACTATTGTCTTGTGTAAGATCAGGTGACATATGCTACTCTTCTCACGGGGAAACACAAGAATGGCCTGTATTCGTTTGAATCTGAGGACCTTCATCTTCAATCATCTTCTCAGATTCAATCTCCTCAATCTAGCTTCACATCACAGTCCCCTGTCAATTCTCTAGTAGTGACTTCTCAACTTAGTTCAAGTGAATCCATATATGTCAATAACTTTACAAGTTGTAGTCATAATTCCAATAATTTTACAATTTTGATGTTTGGCATAATAGGTTGGGCCATCCATCCAAGAAAATTGTCCTACAATCTTGTAATATCTTAATCAATAAAGAATCTAATTCTGTTTGTGAAGCTGTTGTTTAGGAAAAATTCACAAGTTGCCCTTTCCTAAGGCATCACACACTGTTTACACAGAGCCCTTACAACTTGTTGTGTCGGATTTGTGGGGTCCCTCACACATAGATTCATTCAATGGATATAAGTATTATGTCTACTTTGTTGATGTTTACTCTAGATTCACTTGGATCTATCTGTTAAAGAACAAATATGAAGCTTTAAAAGTGTTAAACTTTAAAAATGAAGTTGAGTTGCAACTTGGCTTCAAATTATAGTGCCTTCAAACTGACTGGGGAGGGGAGTATAGGTCATTTACTAGCCATCTACATGAAATGGAAATCACTCACATTCATCCATTCCCAACCACACATGAGCAAAATGGGATTGCTGAGAGAAAGCATAGACACATTGTTGAAAATGGTCTAGCTTTACTTGCTCAAGCACACCTACCATTTAAATTCTGGGATGAGGCTTTTAGAACCTCTGTCTACCTTCATAACAGACTTCCTACACCATTAGTAGGCAAAAAATCTCCCATAGAAGTTCTGTTCAACATTAAACCAGATTACAACTGGTTTAGAACCTTTGGCTGCACTTGCTATCCAAATATAAGACCCTATAATAAACATAAACTCCAATTCAGGTCACACCTTGTACCTTTCTTGGGTATAGCCTTAATCACAAGGGCTACAAGTGTCTTAGTTCAAATGGTAGAATATATATCTCAAGAGATGTCATCTTTGATGAACATCAATTTCCCCATGCTCAATCATCTAAGCCACAAAATTCCCAAAACTTTCCAATTCCTGACTGTTTACACTTAGCACATATTCCCACTCCTGTATCTGTCTCTGTATCACCAATCCCAATTACATGTGGTGCAGGAGAATGCCAAATAGATCCCCCATGTTCCACTTCTAATATTTCTGACAGAACTACTAACATACAACAGTCTAGTTTTGAACAGGTTATAGGTCAGGTTTTAACCATGGAATATTAATAGTTTAGAGGTTGTTAAAGTTCAAAAGTAAAAATTTCAATTTATTTTTTTAGATAAATATGATAAGTACCTACACGATCAAGTAAAATAAGATCGAATATGGAAGCCTCTTAGATAGAGAGGATATAACGCAATTTGTTAGTGAAAATCCCAACTATGCTAAAATAAATGGTCTGGATCTTAATTGTATGTTGCCACTATTCATTTTATTATGACGCTTCCATGCTCATTTCTTGAACTTGTTTTATTTTCTACAGAGCAACCACTCACTTTTCAAATGAGTTTGGTAGACAAATTTCTCGACATCATCAATTAAAGATAAAATGAGGTTTGAGAACTAGCAAAGGTGGTCGTGGCAAGAGGAAGGCTGCACAATATTCTTATGCTAGAGATAAGAAGCCATCACTTTTAGCTACAGGCCTGGAAGTTATTCTTAAGGCTCTAGCTTCAAATTTTGTCGCTGTTGCGATATTTTGCACACGCAAGTGTACGTATCGTTTAAAGTAGTAGACTCACTAGGAGTGAGGTCGATCCCACAGGGAGTGTAGTTAAGTACGTTAAAATTAAACTTTTACTTCTATTTGGTTAAATAAAAAATAAAGAAAGAATTAAGAATAAGAAACTAGTAAGAAACAATTATACAAGAAAATTGAAAGTTAATAAAAACTAGGGCTTCGATTTCAATTGTTTTTATTGGATATGGCCTAATATGATTATTTTCCTAATATTAATTTCTATGCAATAGCAGGTTTACTAAGGTAATTTATAGTCTTCTCAGATATATAAATCTCAATTACATGCAAACTTTCTACTCTCGTGATAAATTTAACATGCAACAGGCATTAAACACAGAAACCCTATAAGCTATCTAAACCATATAGGTACTCTCGTCCTATATCGAAATTCAGTTCTATTCTACTATAGCATATTTGACACTCACTTCTCAGATCTCGCATCAAAATCATAGACAGATAATTGGTGATCAAGCAATTAAAAGTAGTTAAGCACAAATAAAATAGAATACATAGAAATTAGGGGGAAAATAACTCATATTAAAACCATAAACAATGTCAAACAATATCCACCTAACCCTAATAAAGTGTTTAGTTACTCATGTTCATTGAAACATAATTACACATATTAACTTTAAGAAAAGAGATGAAAATAGAGAAGAGAAGAACGTTGAAAACCCTCCGAAGAGTGCCTCCAATATTGCAGTTGATCTCTCCACTTTGCATCTGTATTCTCCCTTTTTTTCTCTCTAAAATTGCTTGATGAAATCAACTCCATTCTTCCCTTTATATAGGCATTGAAGGCCTAAAAATATGAAAAAAAAACGCAATATTTAAATTCCCATTCGGATTTAAATTTTTGGGAAACCTCAAACGAGATATTTTTTTTCTGCTGCGTTGACTGATAGTATTTTGGCCATAACTCTCTCAATATTGCTCGGAATCGGACGATTCAAGATGTTCCGGAAAGATAAAAGAGAGATCTAGAACGGTTATGTTTTGACTTTTTCGAAAATCCAATCAGAACACCGTCGAATTCAGGCTTGAAGTTTCGGCTTCCACAATTTTCTTTATTTTAAATATCATGATATTTTTTTATCTTTTTCCCATCTTTTTCTCTGATATTTTTCTAATCTTCTTCTATTTTAAATCTGTAAAAATAAAAGATAACAAGCGTAAAAATGCTCCAAACACGATTAAAACTTAATCTAAAATTAATACTAAAAATAACCTAACAAATTCCCCCAAACTAAGCTTTTACTCGTCCTCGAGTAAAACACTAAATAAACATTAAACAAGTCAATCTCCAAAACACGAGTAATTTTCAAGTAGGTTCAATAATATGATTATGAAAAAATTCACTTATGCATATAATCCAGAATTTTAGTTCAATTACACCCTTGACAGATTTCAATTTATTTTCATTTAGCTCATGAAACCATAGAATGCAATTAACTAACAATTAAACCACTTTATGCATGCCAATTAAAATCAACAATCCACTAACCCAAAATTCCATATGCTTGTAATACTTACTATTCTCCACTAATATAGATTAATGCATAACCAAGAATCAGAAGGTCTTTCTAGGCTTGTATTGTTAGGCTTAGGTAAGGTAGTTGAAATGGTCATTTAGGCTTTCCTATACCATAAGCTTCTCAAATTATGTCACCCACAATATTTTTAACACAATCCCAATACCCTTTTTTCTAATTACATGAGAGATATATTCTTCAACAAGGGTGCAACAACTTTATATTTATCTTTTTTTTTTTTCTAGATTTGACACTAGTTGTCAGATTTTTCTTTCTTTTCTCCTTTTTTTCAAGTTGTTGTCAATCAATTTTTTTTTTTTTTCTTGTTTATATTCTCTCAATTTTCACACTTTTTCCACACACATACAACAAACTTCCCATCCAAATTCTCCCAAACTAAAGATCTACTTATGGTATAATTAGGATTAAATCTTAGGATATTCATGGGTTTATCTTTTTTCTTAGGCTCAATATGTGTAGAAAAAAATAAGTTAAGGCTCAAAAAGGGTAACTAGGATAAAATATAGGGATGGCTTGACAAGCACAATCGATTTAAAAAAAAATTGCCTAAATCACTTTCCTAGTCATGCATAACTTATTATTTCGCCTCAAATAGCAAGCAAGCAAGTTCTAGAATTTCCAAACAACTTTCCACATTCCACAATCAACATACATAAAACAATTCAATTACTAGCAAATTACCTAATATGATTCCATGCTCAAAATTGAAATTAGTCAAGAACGTAATATCACCAAGCACACGGATTTTTCGAAAATAAGTGAACTTTTCAAATCATGCTATCTACCTACTTTCAAATTGACTCACATTAAGAAAATTGACTCACAACAATAAAAATTAAAAATTAAAAGACATAAAACTTAAAAACTCAAAATAAAAATTAAGTCACTCCTCCCCCAAACTAAAGTGACACATTGTCCCCAATGTGACATTAAAGAACAAGGAAAGGAAACTTACCTGGGTGCCACATCAATAAGCGGTTGACGCCCATAATAAGCGTCATGCAAGACAACTTGAAAATTGTTGTTGTACTTGCCTTCAAGCTTGGCAAGCGATGAGTTTGAATCAAAGTTAATACCAACAACATAAGACTTTGGATGATGAGCTTGGGGAGAAGCCTTTCGTAGCTCGCAGAGGATGTAATATGGTGTTGATGAAATATATGGATTCATTGGTGGTTTATTAGTCAATATCATTGATGAAGTCGAATCAATGCTGTCATGTGCTTTCTCATCTTCCAATGTCACAGTATCTACTCTTTCATCTAACAAACTTTCTTCTTGTTGCTCACTCTCCACGTGGCTATTCATACCCTCACTTGTGATTTCATATTCAATGAGTTCCTCTTCACAAGGATCTTGATCTTCAATTGTAGCGCTCATTATCTTCCTTGTACTCAACTAACGACCCTTCTTCATTGTAGCAATAACTCTCATAACTTTCGCATTGGAGTTATTACATTCCGAATCATGAGCCACTAAATTATCACATAAGGACCTCACCATGTCTGTTAAGCGATTAATCTCTCCTGGAAGTGATTGTAAAAGTGCTAGTAGTTGCTCCTCTTTTTCAGTTTGTTGGGATGAATTTGGGCAATAAGGTGGGTATTGGTGACTCCAACCCTGAAGTGATGGATCCCAATGCCAGTCGTAATCAAAATCTGCCATGTTATTCAACAGATTTATTACATCATAGCCTCTCATTAATAGAGGTGCTCCGGTTGTCTCTGCTCTATAATCAACCCAGCTTCTTGTTTCATTATTAAGTCCATTATAAAAGAGCCACGTAAAACATCCACTTGAGAAAGTGGGATAACATCTCTCTCCATACTCTTTAAATCTCCTCCAAGCAGAATAGAATGGCTCATTATGTTGTTGGGCAAAATCCTCAAGATATAGCATTCGGATTTACCTTGCAGTCAAGCTCATCAATAAAACATTAGTAAAATAATAAAAAAAAAACTAAATTAGTACTAAAAAGATAAAAATTTGAAAAACAATAATACTAAAACTAAAAAGAAAAACCAAATTAGAACAAAATTTAATTTTTAATAATATTAACTAACACTCCCCGGCAACGGCGCCAAAAACTTGTTGCGATATTTTGCACACGCAAGTGTACGTATCGTTTAAAGTAGTAGACTCACTAGGAGTGAGGTCGATCCCACAGGGAGTGTAGTTAAGTACGTTAAAATTAAACTTTTACTTCTATTTGGTTAAATAAAAAATAAAGAAAGAATTAAGAATAAGAAACTAGTAAGAAACAATTATACAAGAAAATTGAAAGTTAATAAAAACTAGGGCTTCGATTTCAATTGTTTTTATTGGATATGGCCTAATATGATTATTTTCCTAATATTAATTTCTATGCAATAGCAGGTTTACTAAGGTAATTTATAGTCTTCTCAGATATATAAATCTCAATTACATGCAAACTTTCTACTCTCGTGATAAATTTAACATGCAATAGGCATTAAACACAGAAACCCTATAAGCTATCTAAACCATATAGGTACTCTCGTCCTATATCGAAATTCAGTTCTATTCTACTATAGCATATTTGACACTCACTTCTCAGATCTCGCATCAAAATCATAGACAGATAATTGGTGATCAAGCAATTAAAAGTAGTTAAGCACAAATAAAATAGAATACATAGAAATTAGGGGGAAAATAACTCATATTAAAACCATAAACAATGTCAAACAATATCCACCTAACCCTAATAAAGTGTTTAGTTACTCATGTTCATTGAAACATAATTACACGTATTAACTTTAAGAAAAGAGATGAAAATAGAGAAGAGAAGAACGTTGAAAACCCTCCGAAGAGTGCCTCCAATATTGCAGTTGATCTCTCCACTTTGCATCTGTATTCTCCCTTTTTTTCTCTCTAAAATTGCTTGATGAAATCAACTCCATTCTTCCCTTTATATAGGCATTGAAGGCCTAAAAATATGAAAAAAAAAACGCAATATTTAAATTCCCATTCGGATTTAAATTTTTGGGAAACCTCAAACGAGATATTTTTTTTCTGCTGCGTTGACTGATAGTATTTTGGCCATAACTCTCTCAATATTGCTCGGAATCGGACGATTCAAGATGTTCCGGAAAGATAAAAGAGAGATCTAGAACGGTTATGTTTTGACTTTTTCGAAAATCCAATCAGAACACCGTCGAATTCAGGCTTGAAGTTTCGGCTTCCACAATTTTCTCTATTTTAAATATCATGATATTTTTTTATCTTTTTCCCATCTTTTTCTCTGATATTTTTCTAATCTTCTTCTATTTTAAATCTGTAAAAATAAAAGATAACAAGCGTAAAAATGCTCCAAACACGATTAAAACTTAATCTAAAATTAATACTAAAAATAACCTAACAAATTCCCTCAAACTAAGCTTTTACTCGTCCTCGAGTAAAACACTAAATAAACATTAAACAAGTCAATCTCCAAAACACGAGTAATTTTCAAGTAGGTTCAATAATATGATTATGAAAAAATTCACTTATGCATATAATCCAGAATTTTAGTTCAATTACACCCTTGACAGATTTCAATTTATTTTCATTTAGCTCATGAAACCATAGAATGCAATTAACTAACAATTAAACCACTTTATGCATGCCAATTAAAATCAACAATCCACTAACCCAAAATTCCATATGCTTGTAATACTTACTATTCTCCACTAATATAGATTAATGCATAACCAAGAATCAGAAGGTCTTTCTAGGCTTGTATTGTTAGGCTTAGGTAAGGTAGTTGAAATGGTCATTTAGGCTTTCCTATACCATAAGCTTCTCAAATTATGTCACCCACAATATTTTTAACACAATCCCAATACCCTTTTTTCTAATTACATGAGAGATATATTCTTCAACAAGGGTGCAACAACTTTATATTTATCTTTTTTTTTTTCTAGATTTGACACTAGTTGTCAGATTTTTCTTTCTTTTCTCCTTTTTTTCAAGTTGTTGTCAATCAATTTTTTCTTTTTTTTTTGTTTATATTCTCTCAATTTTCACACTTTTTCCACACACATACAACAAACTTCCCATCCAAATTCTCCCAAACTAAAGATCTACTTATGGTATAATTAGGATTAAATCTTAGGATATTCATGGGTTTATCTTTTTTCTTAGGCTCAATATGTGTAAAAAAAATAAGTTAAGGCTCAAAAAGGGTAACTAGGATAAAATATAGGGATGGCTTAACAAGCACAATCGATTTAAAAAAAATTGCCTATGTAAAGTCCTTTTTTGGCAAGTTAGGTGACAAAATAATTTTTCCTGTTTATGGTAAGATTGCTATGCATTCATTTTCGAAATCTTACCTCTTTTATTCGGTTATAAGTTGCCATTTTCCTTGTTTGGAAAGTTGCACTTTCAGCTGAACTTTCCTTTGTTGAAAACTTCTCAAAAGAGAAGGAATTCTCTTTTGGAAAGTTGTCCTTTTAAGGGAAACATTGATTATTGCCTTTTCCTTATTAATTTCGATTGTATCTTGATACAATCAGAATATCTAATCTGTTTTTGGCAGGAATCAAGCTTTGAAAGAAGATCGGACCCGATTTTAGTAAGTTTCCCGTTTCTGGGCAGATCTGCTTCGTCAGCAACCGAATCTGATGTAGCAGATCGTGTTTGTTTTTGGAAAGTCTTTGTACAGCTGCTAATTCGATCTTGTGGTTGCCTCTTTGGTTTCTATGATCTATAAATAGAGCCTAGAGAGCAACCACTCGAATTACCTCTTCCATTATTCATTTTTTGCATTTATCTTTTGTGAGAAGAGAGTGTTTCTTTGTTTTGTGAGAGCCTAGTTGTTCACCTAGGTTCTAGTTGTTCTATTTCTGTTCTTACTCTATCCTAGAGGTTGTGAAGAACTACTTGACTGAACAAGAGATTGGTCTTCGGGAGAAGACTTGATAAAGCCTTACTTCGGGAGGAAGTAAGCACTTGGTCTTCGGGAGAAGACTTGTTGAAGCCTTACTTCGGGAGGAAGTAAGCACTCACACTTCAAAGACGAAGGGAGTTCGGGCTTGAAGGTGTTTCAAGAAGTCAGATTCATAAAGTGGATTACAAAGGATTGCGGCAATACTTTAGAGGGAGTCTAAACTTGTTTAAGTCAATTGTCTTTGTAATTTTGATACTTTATTAATTGATTTCATTCTCTGGGCGTGGCCCCGTGGACTAGGAGTGTTCGTGAGAACACTGATACCACGTATAAATCTCTTGTGTCAAGTTATTTATTTTTCTGCAAATATTTTATATTCTGCCTGTTCAGTTTTGCTGTAGCAGAATCACTTTCTGCTGCTGCAAACGCTTACAGTTTTTATATTTTCTTATATACAACTGACATTTGCAAAAACACGGTTTTTCAGCCTAAATCACTTTCCTAGTCATGCATAACTTATTATTTCGCCTCAAATAGCAAGCAAGCAAGTTCTAGAATTTCCAAACAACTTTCCACATTCCACAATCAACATACATAAAACAATTCAATTACTAGCAAATTACCTAATATGATTCCATGCTCAAAATTGAAATTAGTCAAGAACGTAATATCACCAAGCACACGGATTTTTCGAAAATAAGTGAACTTTTCAAATCATGCTATCTACCTACTTTCAAATTGACTCACATTAAGAAAATTGACTCACAACAATAAAAATTAAAAATTAAAAGACATAAAACTTAAAAACTCAAAATAAAAATTAAGTCACTCCTCCCCCAAACTAAAGTGACACATTGTCCCCAATGTGACATTAAAGAACAAGGAAAGGAAACTTACCTGGGTGCCACATCAATAAGCGATTGACGCCCATAATAAGCGTCATGCAAGACAACTTGAAAATTGTTGTTGTACTTGCCTTCAAGCTTGGCAAGCGATGAGTTTGAATCAAAGTTAATACCAACAACATAAGACTTTGGATGATGAGCTTGGGGAGAAGCCTTTCGTAGCTCGCAGAGGATGTAATATGGTGTTGATGAAATATATGGATTCATTGGTGGTTTATTAGTCAATATCATTGATGAAGTCGAATCAATGATGTCATGTGCTTTCTCATCTTCCAATGTCACAGTATCTACTCTTTCATCTAACAAACCTTCTTCTTGTTGCTCACTCTCCACGTGGCTATTCATACCCTCACTTGTGATTTCATATTCAATGAGTTCCTCTTCACAAGGATCTTGATCTTCAATTGTAGCGCTCATTATCTTCCTTGTACTCAACTAACGACCCTTCTTCATTGTAGCAATAACTCTCATAACTTTCAGTATTGGAGTTATTACATTCTGAATCATGAGCCACTAAATTATCACATAAGGACCTCACCATGTCTGTTAAGCGATTAATCTCTCCTGGAAGTGATTGTAAAAGTGCTAGTAGTTGCTCCTCTTTTCGCCTTGTTGGGATGAATTTGGGCAATAAGGTGGGTATTGGTGACTCCAACCCTGAAGTGATGGATCCCAATGCCAGTCGTAATCAAAATCTGCCATGTTATTCAACAGATTTATTACATCATAACCTCTCATTAATAGAGGTGCTCCGGTTGTCTCTGCTCCATAATCAACCCAGCTTCTTGTTTCATTATTAAGTCCATTATAAAAGAGCCACGTAAAACATCCACTTGAGAAAGTGGGATAACATCTCTCTCCATACTCTTTAAATCTCCTCCAAGCAGAATAGAATGGCTCATTATGTTGTTGGGCAAAATCCTCAAGATATAGCATCTGGATTTACCTTGCAGGTCAAGCTCATCAATAAAACATTAGTAAAATAATAAAAAAAAAAACTAAATTAGTACTAAAAAGATAAAAATTTGAAAAAAAATAATACTAAAACTAAAAAGAAAAACCAAATTAGAACAAAATTTAATTTTTAATAATATTAACTAACACTCCCCGGCAACGGCGCCAAAAACTTGTTGCGATATTTTGCACACGCAAGTGTACGTATCGTTTAAAGTAGTAGACTCACTAGGAGTGAGGTCGATCCCACAGGGAGTGTAGTTAAGTACGTTAAAATTAAACTTTTACTTCTATTTGGTTAAATAAAAAATAAAGAAAGAATTAAGAATAAGAAACTAGTAAGAAACAATTATACAAGAAAATTGAAAGTTAATAAAAACTAGGGCTTCGATTTCAATTGTTTTTATTGGATATGGCCTAATATGATTATTTTCCTAATATTAATTTCTATGCAATAGCAGGTTTACTAAGGTAATTTATAGTCTTCTCAGATATATAAATCTCAATTACATGCAAACTTTCTACTCTCGTGATAAATTTAACATGCAACAGGCATTAAACACAGAAACCCTATAAGCTATCTAAACCATATAGGTACTCTCGTCCTATATCGAAATTCAGTTCTATTCTACTATAGCATATTTGACACTCACTTCTCAGATCTCGCATCAAAATCATAGACAGATAATTGGTGATCAAGCAATTAAAAGTAGTTAAGCACAAATAAAATAGAATACATAGAAATTAGGGGGAAAATAACTCATATTAAAACCATAAACAATGTCAAACAATATCCACCTAACCCTAATAAAGTGTTTAGTTACTCATGTTCATTGAAACATAATTACACATATTAACTTTAAGAAAAGAGATGAAAATAGAGAAGAGAAGAACGTTGAAAACCCTCCGAAGAGTGCCTCCAATATTGCAGTTGATCTCTCCACTTTGCATCTGTATTCTCCCTTTTTTTCTCTCTAAAATTGCTTGATGAAATCAACTCCATTCTTCCCTTTATATAGGCATTGAAGGCCTAAAAATATGAAAAAAAACGCAATATTTAAATTCCCATTCGGATTTAAATTTTTGGGAAACCTCAAACGAGATATTTTTTTTCTGCTGCGTTGACTGATAGTATTTTGGCCATAACTCTCTCAATATTGCTCGGAATCGGACGATTCAAGATGTTCCGGAAAGATAAAAGAGAGATCTAGAACGGTTATGTTTTGACTTTTTCGAAAATCCAATCAGAACACCGTCGAATTCAGGCTTGAAGTTTCGGCTTCCACAATTTTCTTTATTTTAAATATCATGATATTTTTTTATCTTTTTCCCATCTTTTTCTCTGATATTTTTCTAATCTTCTTCTATTTTAAATCGGTAAAAATAAAAGATAACAAGCGTAAAAATGCTCCAAACACGATTAAAACTTAATCTAAAATTAATACTAAAAATAACCTAACAAATTCCCCCAAACTAAGCTTTTACTCGTCCTCGAGTAAAACACTAAATAAACATTAAACAAGTCAATCTCCAAAACACGAGTAATTTTCAAGTAGGTTCAATAATATGATTATGAAAAAATTCACTTATGCATATAATCCAGAATTTTAGTTCAATTACACCCTTGACAGATTTCAATTTATTTTCATTTAGCTCATGAAACCATAGAATGCAATTAACTAACAATTAAACCACTTTATGCATGCCAATTAAAATCAACAATCCACTAACCCAAAATTCCATATGCTTGTAATACTTACTATTCTCCACTAATATAGATTAATGCATAACCAAGAATCAGAAGGTCTTTCTAGGCTTGTATTGTTAGGCTTAGGTAAGGTAGTTGAAATGGTCATTTAGGCTTTCCTATACCATAAGCTTCTCAAATTATGTCACCCACAATATTTTTAACACAATCCCAATACCCTTTTTTCTGATTACATGAGAGATATATTCTTCAACAAGGGTGCAACAACTTTATATTTATCTTTTTTTTTTTCTAGATTTGACACTAGTTGTCAGATTTTTCTTTCTTTTCTCCTTTTTTTCAAGTTGTTGTCAATCAATTTTTTTTTTTTTTCTTGTTTATATTCTCTCAATTTTCACACTTTTTCCACACACATACAACAAACTTCCCATCCAAATTCTCCCAAACTAAAGATCTACTTATGGTATAATTAGGATTAAATCTTAGGATATTCATGGGTTTATCTTTTTTCTTAGGCTCAATATGTGTAAAAAAAATAAGTTAAGGCTCAAAAAGGGTAACTAGGATAAAATATAGAGATGGCTTGACAAGCACAATCGATTTAAAAAAAATTGCCTAAATCACTTTCCTAGTCATGCATAACTTATTATTTCGCCTCAAATAGCAAGCAAGCAAGTTCTAGAATTTCCAAACAACTTTCCACATTCCACAATCAACATACATAAAACAATTCAATTACTAGCAAATTACCTAATATGATTCCATGCTCAAAATTGAAATTAGTCAAGAACGTAATATCACCAAGCACACGGATTTTTCGAAAATAAGTGAACTTTTCAAATCATGCTATCTACCTACTTTCAAATTGACTCACATTAAGAAAATTGACTCACAACAATAAAAATTAAAAATTAAAAGACATAAAACTTAAAAACTCAAAATAAAAATTAAGTCACTCCTCCCCCAAACTAAAGTGACACATTGTCCCCAATGTGATATTAAAGAACAAGGAAAGGAAACTTACCTGGGTGCCACATCAATAAGCGATTGACGCCCATAATAAGCGTCATGCAAGACAACTTGAAAATTGTTGTTGTACTTGCCTTCAAGCTTGGCAAGCGATGAGTTTGAATCAAAGTTAATACCAACAACATAAGACTTTGGATGATGAGCTTGGGGAGAAGCCTTTCGTAGCTCGCAGAGGATGTAATATGGTGTTGATGAAATATATGGATTCATTGGTGGTTTATTAGTCAATATCATTGATGAAGTCGAATCAATGATGTCATGTGCTTTCTCATCTTCCAATGTCACAGTATCTACTCTTTCATCTAACAAACCTTCTTCTTGTTGCTCACTCTCCACGTGGCTATTCATACCCTCACTTGTGATTTCATATTCAATGAGTTCCTCTTCACAAGGATCTTGATCTTCAATTGTAGCGCTCATTATCTTCCTTGTACTCAACTAACGACCCTTCTTCATTGTAGCAATAACTCTCATAACTTTCAGTATTGGAGTTATTACATTCTGAATCATGAGCCACTAAATTATCACATAAGGACCTCACCATGTCTGTTAAGCGATTAATCTCTCCTGGAAGTGATTGTAAAAGTGCTAGTAGTTGCTCCTCTTTTTCAGTTTGTTGGGATGAATTTGGGCAATAAGGTGGGTATTGGTGACTCCAACCCTGAAGTGATGGATCCCAATGCCAGTCGTAATCAAAATCTGCCATGTTATTCAACAGATTTATTACATCATAGCCTCTCATTAATAGAGGTGCTCCGGTTGTCTCTGCTCTATAATCAACCCAGCTTCTTGTTTCATTATTAAGTCCATTATAAAAGAGCCACGTAAAACATCCACTTGAGAAAGTGGGATAACATCTCTCTCCATACTCTTTAAATCTCCTCCAAGCAGAATAGAATGGCTCATTATGTTGTTGGGCAAAATCCTCAAGATATAGCATCTGGATTTACCTTGCAGGTCAAGCTCATCAATAAAACATTAGTAAAATAATAAAAAAAAACTAAATTAGTACTAAAAAGATAAAAATTTGAAAAAAAATAATACTAAAACTAAAAAGAAAAACCAAATTAGAACAAAATTTAATTTTTAATAATATTAACTAACACTCCCCGGCAACGGCGCCAAAAACTTGTTGCGATATTTTGCACACGCAAGTGTACGTATCGTTTAAAGTAGTAGACTCACTAGGAGTGAGGTCGATCCCACAGGGAGTGTAGTTAAGTACGTTAAAATTAAACTTTTACTTCTATTTGGTTAAATAAAAAATAAAGAAAGAATTAAGAATAAGAAACTAGTAAGAAACAATTATACAAGAAAATTGAAAGTTAATAAAAACTAGGGCTTCGATTTCAATTGTTTTTATTGGATATGGCCTAATATGATTATTTTCCTAATATTAATTTCTATGCAATAGCAGGTTTACTAAGGTAATTTATAGTCTTCTCAGATATATAAATCTCAATTACATGCAAACTTTCTACTCTCGTGATAAATTTAACATGCAACAGGCATTAAACACAGAAACCCTATAAGCTATCTAAACCATATAGGTACTCTCGTCCTATATCGAAATTCAGTTCTATTCTACTATAGCATATTTGACACTCACTTCTCAGATCTCGCATCAAAATCATAGACAGATAATTGGTGATCAAGCAATTAAAAGTAGTTAAGCACAAATAAAATAGAATACATAGAAATTAGGGGGAAAATAACTCATATTAAAACCATAAACAATGTCAAACAATATCCACCTAACCCTAATAAAGTGTTTAGTTACTCATGTTCATTGAAACATAATTACACATATTAACTTTAAGAAAAGAGATGAAAATAGAGAAGAGAAGAACGTTGAAAACCCTCCGAAGAGTGCCTCCAATATTGCAGTTGATCTCTCCACTTTGCATCTGTATTCTCCCTTTTTTTCTCTCTAAAATTGCTTGATGAAATCAACTCTCTTCTTCCCTTTATATAGGAATTGAAGGCCTAAAAATATGGAAAAAATGCAATATTTAAATTCCCATTCGGATTTAAATTTTTGGGAAACCTCAAACGAGATATTTTTTTTCTGCTGCGTTGACTGATAGTATTTTGGCCATAACTCTCTCAATATTGCTCGGAATCGGACGATTCAAGATGTTCCGGAAAGATAAAAGAGAGATCTAGAACGGTTATGTTTTGACTTTTTCGAAAATCCAATCAGAACACCGTCGAATTCAGGCTTGAAGTTTCGGCTTCCACAATTTTCTTTATTTTAAATATCATGATATTTTTTTATCTTTTTCCCATCTTTTTCTCTGATATTTTTCTAATCTTCTTCTATTTTAAATCTGTAAAAATAAAAGATAACAAGCGTAAAAATGCTCCAAACACGATTAAAACTTAATCTAAAATTAATACTAAAAATAACCTAACAAATTCCCCCAAACTAAGCTTTTACTCGTCCTCGAGTAAAACACTAAATAAACATTAAACAAGTCAATCTCCAAAACACGAGTAATTTTCAAGTAGGTTCAATAATATGATTATGAAAAAATTCACTTATGCATATAATCCAGAATTTTAGTTCAATTACACCCTTGACAGATTTCAATTTATTTTCAAGTATTACATAAAAATGCAACATTATAATTTTTCGCATTTAACGCTTGTAAATAAAATTAGTATTTTTATAAAAGTACGGGCGTTACAATTACGCCCTTGACACACTTCAATTTTTGTCATCCAGCTCATGAAACCATAAAACGCATTTAACTAACATTTGAAACAATTTATGCATGCCAATTACAATCATCAATCCACTAACCCAAAATATTCCATATGCTTGCTATACTTACTATTATCCACTAATATAATGCAATGCACAACCAAGAATCAAAAGGTCTTTCTAGGCTTGTAATTTTAGGCTTAGGTAAGGGTAGTTGAAATGATTATTTAGGCTTGCCTATACCATAAGCAATTCTCCAATCATGTCACCCAATAATTTTTTTTCACACAATCTCAATACCCTTTTCTCTAATTACATGAGAGAATTTTTTTTTCAACAATATTGCAACAAATTTACATTTATTATCTTTTCTTATTTTTTTTTTTTTTGAATTTGACACTTATTGTCGAATTTTTTTTTTTTTTCAAATTGTTGCCAATCAATTATTTTTTTTTCATCTTCTCTCAATTTTCACACTTTTTCCCACACATATATAACAAACTTCCCATCTAAATTCTCTCAAACTAAAGATCCACTTATGGTATAATTAAGGTCAAATTTTAGATAATAATAGATTTATCTTGTTTAATTTCAATATGTGTAGAAACAAAGAATAGGCTAAGGCTCAAAAAATAATAATTAGGATAAAATTTCAAGGATGGCTTGAAAGACACAATCGATCCAAAGAATGCCTAAATCACTTTTCTAGTCATGCATAATTTATTATTTTGCCTCAAATAGCAAGCAAGCAAGTTCTAGAATTTGTTTTGCAAACAACTTTTCACATTTCACAATCAACTTACATAAACTGATTTAATTGCTAAAAAATTACCTAATATGATTCCATGTTCTTCTAAAACACAAAAATTAAAATTAGTTAAGAATGTTATATCACAAAGCACACGAATTTTTCGAAAAAAATAAATGAAATTTTCAAACCATGCAATCAACCTACTTTTAAATTGACTCACATTAAAGAAATTGACTCAAAACAATGAAAGAAACAACAAAAAATTAAAAGCTAAAAACAAAAATAAAATTAAAAACGAAAGATTGAAAAATAAAAAATTTAACTTCACCCCCTAAACTTAGTTGACACATTGTCCCCAATGTGACATTAAAGAGAAAGAAAAAGGAACTTACCTGAGCACCACATCAGTATGGTGGTGGTGGTGGTGGTTGGTATGGATACCATGGCGGTGGTGGAGAAAAGTGATTTGGAGCATCTGGACATTATCGCAGAAAAAAAAAATGAAGGAAACCGACACGGGCCACAACATGCACTTCCTATGCTGCGGCCCATGTTTTCTATTCCTCACATCTCCAGCAACAGTGCAAAAAATTTATTGTGGTAGTTTCAACACGCAAGTATACGTATTGTAAATAAGTAATAGACTCACAAAGAGTGAGGTTTATCCTACAATAGTTGTAGTTAAGTACTTTAAAATTAAGTTTTTACTTCCATTTGGCTATATAAAATTTAAGAGAAAATTAAAACTTGAAAACAATAAAAACAATGAAAATAAGAAGCAAGTAAATTAATAAGAAAATTAAAGATGATTAAAAGTTAGGGCTCTCGATTTCAATTGCATCTATTGATTATGGTTTAACATGATTCTATTTCTATTATCAAATTCTATGCAATAGCTGGTTAAGGGTGCACATCATGTGGGTTTTAACAGGTTTCAGGTTTTTGGGTTCGAGTTTTGGAATCTTGGGACCAAATCTACCAATATGGAGACTCCTTTTTTGGGTTTCGGGTCCGCATGGGTGGGGTTTCGGTTCGGACGTGTTCAGGTGGGTTGGGTCGGGTTTTGAGTTAGGCTAGGCTTTTTTTTCTTTTTTCTTTTTTTTAAAAAAAAACTTTTTTTAACAAAAATTACAATTGTACAATATATTATTATTATATATACATATTACATAAACTAACACATTACAATTTAACAAACTCACAAATTCTCAATTTTAAAAAAAAAAGGACATATATAATATATACATAAAAATTTAAAAAAAAACGCTACCTGAGTTTTGGGTGGGTTTTTAAAATTATTAAATGTGAACCCGACTCGGTACAGAACTGGGTTACACTCGAACCCGATCTACTAAAATTGAAGCCCCTTTTTTTCAAGTTTTTTGGGTTTCTAACTGGGTGGGTTTCAGGTATAAATACGTGTCACAGAATGGGCTCTATAGATATAAAAGTCAATTTAAAATTGACACCAAAAGTGCATTTTGTAGTAGTGTACCCAGGGTGAAAAACATGTTAAATGTGATTGATTATACGCTTATTCCTTGTTATAATGTTACATACAAAGTGGCAACGAAAATCTTATGTAGCGGGTAGCGTTCTATTGTTGTGGAACCAAAGAGGCTTTGTTTCATGAGCATTTCAAAGCTCATAACATTATAATTTGAGAGGATTTTATTCGACTCTATGGAAGGAAGAATGCGAAATTAGGGTGTATTAAGGAAAGTTTATGATACAGTTGAATGAGATTTTATTGAAGAGATGTTAGCTTCCTTAGGCTTCCTGGCTTTTAACCGTTTGATGACAATTTGTATCAGTTCTCCTACTTTCTCCATCCTCCTTAATGGCTCTCTCCGCGGATTTTTCAAAGCTAAAAGTGGTTTTCCACAAGGAGATCCAATGCTCCCTCTTCTGTTTGTGCTTGGCACGGGGGTATTTTCTAGGATACTCTCTAAAATATCTCGAGAGTCAAATTTCCAATTTCATGCTTGATGTGCTGATAAAATCAAGCTTACACATATCTCCATTTTGCTGATGAGTTGCTTCTATTTTTCCATGGTGACTTAATCTCGATTTATTTGATGCTCCAAGATTTTCAAAGGTTCTCAGAGACTTCGGGTTTGCAAGCTAAAACTGATGTGTTTTGTAGTGGAATGAACTCTCTTGAAGTGCAGCGAGTTTGGATATGTCAAAATTCTCCTAAAGCTCTATGCATTTTAGATATTCGAATGTTCCTATTTGTTCAAAGAAGATTTCAGCAGCTGAGTGTAAGTGCCTAGCGGAAAAAATGACTCAGTGAAATAGAACTTGGTGTACTCAGAATATCTACCTTAATCAATGTTGTTCTTCTCACGATTCATAACTACTAATCTCAATTCTTATTCTTCCCAAGTAAGTTTTGATTAAAATTTACACAAATTTTCAAATATTTTCTTTGGAAAGGGAATACAATTGGAATTGACATTGGCATTGGTTTCGTGGCTTGGGATACATTGTGTAGGTCTAGGAAGCATGTTGGTTTGGGGTTTGAAGACATTCATTATCAAAATTTGGAGGCCATGGGTAAACATGTTTGGGCTTTAACAAATAAAAAATAACTCTTTATGGCCTCGTTGGATTAATTCACTCAGTTTATACTACAAAAAATTGCTACTTTTAGTGACAAATTTTTAGTCACAACATAATTTTTTTGTGACAAAATGTGAGTTTCAATCACAACAAAATATTACTTGTGACTAAAACATAGTATTTAGTTACAAGTTGTCACTAATTTAGTTTTAGTCACAACAAGTATTGTAACTAAAAATACATTTAGTCACAACAAATTGTAATTTTTTGTAACTAATACTTTTATCCACGAAGCTTTTAGTCACAACATAGGAATCACGATTTATAATTAGTCACAATTTTTTTTTTATTTTTAGTCACAAGTTTAGTTATGACTAAAAGTAAGATTTTTTGTAATTACTTGAAAAATGAGGCCTCGTAAGAGTACGAAGCTCTCACGGATTGCTCTTAGTATTGAAAGAAATGATCATGGTGAAAGACATCATAAAGTAACAATAAACTTTAGAAGAATTCCTACAACAGAATTTTAGCATCAAGAACTTGTATACCAAAATGTTTGGACTCGATTGAGTCAACACAAGCATAGGAATAGAGTTTATTGGGATGGGGCTGTAACTACATATACAGTACAAGCAATAGTACATAGAGTAAAAAAAATGACATTTTCAGTGGAATTTTGACTATTATTCTAGCAAAAGTGAGTCACCAAGTAATTATTGGTCTGAGTGATAAAAGTTTGGTGGATGTATATGTTCTTTGTTTTAGCAATGAATTCTGATTTAGCCTCCAAAAAAAGTCTACTTGTTAAGTATTTTTAGGTATATATATACTGCAAGAAATTCTATTCTTTACATAAGAGTAAAAAAAAACAGTAATATTTAGATACAAACATTGTCATTAATGTAGTTATTATTGTTGCTAAAAACACTAACTAATTTAGTTAGTGTTGCTTAAAGTACTAAATTAGTTATAACAAATTAGTTAGTGTTGCTAAAATACTAATTACTAATTTAGTTAGTGTTGCTAAAAACATTAAGGTCCGATTTAACTTAACTTCTATAAGTTTTTTTTTTTTTAGTTTTTAAAATTAAAAAAAAAAATCATTCTAAGGATGTTTGGATAAAAAATAAAAAATCATTTTTTTAATTTAAAAGTCATTTTGGAAGAAGCTAGGATTTATAGCTTTTCGAAAAAGACTTTCGAGAAGCTATTTTTAAATTAAAATAATTACAAAAGATACTTTTTGAAAAACACTTTTTCATTTAAAAAAATCTACAAATAATAGTTATGTAAACAGTAAAAATAAGTCAAAAATTATACTTATTATATGATACTTCTAGCTATAAGCAAAAGTAAAAATTTAACCAAATAAGACCTTAATTAGTTATTGTTGCTCAATTAGTTTTTTTTTTTTTTTTTAGTAAATCAGTAAAGAGTTTTATTGTAAATAGAATACTTTACACTTGAATACAATTCAAGGCGCATAATGAATTGTACCTAAACTATCCAACCAACCAATCAATATCTATGAAACTAGCTTTCTTTCTTTGAAAATGAGAAAGCGTTATACGAATTTCTTTTTGAATTCTATTTACAATAAAATGTACAGTATAAACTTGGTTATTCCAAAGGTCATTGTTCCTAGCCTCCCAAATATTGTAGACCAAAGCATTCAAAACGGTTGTGTAGACTCCACGTCTACATCTCAATCTTCTACAATTTTTCACCCAAATCAGACAACCATCTAAATCATTTTGATGGGTATTTAAACCAGCCTAATCACAAACCTTCACAAGAATTTGTGTACAGTACCTATACCTAAAGAAGAGATGGTGATGTGTCTCCAACTCCTCATCACAAAATAAACAATTACCATTAGTGTCAGTGATTAAGTCAAACTTAAATAAACGATTCATGGTTTGGAGTCTCTTCCAACAAGCTAACCAAGTAATAAATTTTTGTTTTGGAGCACTTAGCCTATCCCAAATGAAGAAAAACCATTTCTTCGTCGTGTTGTTCCTTGGCCAAAGCTTGGAATAAATATTTACAATGCTAAAATGTAAGCTAGTGAACTCCCTCAAAGCCATTTTGCTTCTAATCAAATTCTTAGTCATCACAATTTTTCTCCAATACAAACCGTAGGTTTATGGAGCTTCATAACTCCACCAATCTTGGTTTCAATGTACACAAAGTGCACCCAACGAATTCAAATATTATCTTTTTTAGTGGCAATGTCCCACACATATTTACTAAGGGCACCCACATTCCACTGCCCTATGTCTCTAAAGCTAAGACCTCTCTTCCTTTAAGGTTGGCAAATATATTGCATGGCCGTGAAAAATTATCATCACACTTTCCAAAGAAATTAAAGACCTGTAAATGCTATTAATTTTTTCAAGAATGTATTTGGGCAAAATTATAATTTGGGACAATATGTGTGAATAGCCATCAAAACAGTATTAATCAAGATACACTTGCCTACATAAAAAATATGCTTCGAACTCCAAACTCTGATTCGAGCTTCCATTTTTTCAATTATTGAATCACACTCAGCTTTAGAAATTCAGAATGTACAAATCGAAAAACCCAAATATTTAAAAGGAAAACTACTAAGAGTGAAACCAAAACTATCAATAATAACTAGCTTGCACATCAGAGTTAGACATACCAGAACAGCAAATGGCAATTTTATTTGTATTAGCTTGTAGGCCCGAAGTATCTGGGAAGCGCTTGAAAGCTCTTAGCAACAACATATAGTAAATTAGTTGCTAAATGAGTTAGTGTTGCTAAAAATACACTAAATTAGTTATAACAAATTGTATTCGGTAACTTTGATTAGCCATAAATAGTAACTTTCTTAACTAAATTATTGTGAAAATTAAAGTTTAATTAATTGATCAAACAATAATATTACAACTTCATCTACTAAAATTCTTATATTAAACCAAATTAATTAGATAGCCTACTCAAATAGTCAAGGGGCAATTTATTATAAATTAAAGTACACGTAGAGGATTTAATATATTAGGACCACCCAATATAGTTAATTAGAGTCATTAATATTGGGTGCCTTTAATTTATAGACCATATAGAAGATTTGAAGTAAGATGTTGCTAATCAATAATTAATAATAATACATAGGCTTTAGGTATCTACAATGTAATGGTAGCTGTAATTTGAGCCACTTATTAACCCTCTAAATCTAATCATGGGTGGGTAAACCTCCAAAAGCTACCAATAGCAATAATAATCTAATTAACTTCTCATGTTTTTCCTAGTTAATTATTACAAGCATTATTATGACCACA